>NC_061101.1:2786397-2929404 GCF_015104395.2 Macrobrachium nipponense | reverse complement strand
TTGACTTCGCAGGAGAGTCATGCAGTTCCTCAGAGGAAAAGAAGGAAATGTCGCATGACCTATCCCTCTTCTCTACTTCGGTGATGTCAGTACCCATACTGGTCTGTCCGTTAGCAACGAAGTCTCTCGCATCCTCCTATCCCCATGCAGCGAAGTTCTCGGTAGTGGATAGGACACCGACACTCCATGGTGGGTGACAATGGTATGGGTAATGTGACAAGCTATTAAAACGAAGTAATGATTGCTCTGTAACAACCGAACTAAGTCAACAGCGTAGTTCGTAACTGACTCGGCCGCTCTGACAGCTGCCGACTGACTGCGTTCGGTAGGAGGCAAGTTGTCAAAGCATCCGAGTAAGTCACGTGACCTTCGCCTTTTCTTTAAAGGGTTATGCCGAGAGACCAAACAAATAATGTATTTGTTTGTCACCAATGCCGGACAGCGAGGTGATGATTCTCTTAAGGCATGTGCCCAACAGGCGAAAGTCAATTGCCTTCTAGAGGACCGAGGTCCCTGAAGGTAAAACATCTCATGGTTGTTGAATCTCAGCTAAGGAGAAACAACACTGTACCGTTGAAGACGAAGGTAGATATTGAATGCAACCTACGTCTTCACAGACGAATCGAGAGAAGGATTCTCAAGATTCATAACCTGTGCTTACAAATGACTGAAAACGCTAACCGCTATTTCATTGCTGTCCGGTGAGAAGTCGTAGTTGCAATGAAAGCGGGGCGTTCTTCAGTAATGAAACACAGGGGAAAGCCCGCCCCTGAAGAACTGCTTCTCATGGGCTGAACATTTGGAAGTAGAGCTGTCAGGTCGGAGAGTTGGCAATGTCTTCTGACACATCTCGTAATTCGGGTTGAACAATGAACAATTGTATACCTACGAATACGAGATATTTTGAAGACAAACTCAGATGTCTGCAAAATCATTCGCATTATCGCAGTGCGATGCAGCGGAGACTTGTACAGACTTCTGTTACCGTGCGGTAAACAGAAAGATGAAAGAGTCCAAGAGATATCTCTGTTGAAAATTCTCGCAATGTCGAAGGCGATGGAATCTAGCGTCACAGCAGTAGATGGGTCCTTCATTATTGCGAGAAATCCCCGTTAATCAGAGACCTAAGTCCAATGATTGTTGGGCAGAGATACGGTTCGGTAGTCAATCAAAGCAGGGCAGAGAGAGACATACATGACCGTGCATATCGGAGACCAGCTGATACTGAGCTGCTATCAGGCAGTTCAATACGCAGTAGTTTTGAGCCTGAGCTCTCGCTGACTCGTCATCCTGAGTTGCCAGGTAATCCATTATTCCACGAAGGAATGCGTTCGGCTAGAACTACCGAGCATAAAAGATATGCTCGAGCAATTATATTTAGGCGTAACGAATTTCGGTAAATATAACAGTTGAAATGGTGTTGTCGTGACAAAACCATAAGTATATAAAATTGAAACTGAAAACTCCTGGGAGGTTGCAGGCAACCCGAGTTGCAGTTCAATTAGAATACTTCTCTTATAAGTCGCAATCCGTAGTTTCACTAGGATATGCGCCTACCCCTCGGACAATTCAACTGCTTAGTAGAATCATGTCGCGAGGTTAAGATACGTAGTAGTATTTGTAGGATTCTGAACAACGATCTCCATCCTAAATTCTTTCCTTCAAGAAAACAAATAAGGATTGGAGATCGACCACCTTCGATCTCTATCAAAGAGAGTGAAGGAGAAGTCTTCCTCGAAGGAAAGCTTCAATGGTGAACAGAATACTAAGACGATAGTTCAAGCCAAACTGGATATTCCCGTCCGATCTTCTCTAGTCCAGTTGGTCGCCTACTGTGAGATAGTTTCTTCAGCAGCAGTCTTCTTTCCCAATGCTAGAAATTCCAGGAATTCGAGCATAGGCGAGGTTCCCGATTATCGTGTATATCGGGGGATTCTCGTCTCGCTCACTTTGGACCGTGGTCTCGCGTAAGTGTTTGGAGATCGTAAAACTCGAACACTGAATGCGTTAGAAATTCCGTAGAATTCTAAGCAGTCTGCGAAACCCCCACCGAATTCGCCAAAACGATATCGGCTGGTGGTCCTCTCGATTCCCGTAGAAATCGAGAATGGGGCAGATTCCTCCTCAACGACCGGGGCTTACGTCAGGTAGGACCCGAAGGTCCCCCCGGTAGCGCAGTCCCGAACGTGGGATCCTACAGAGAAATCTCTGTAGGATCCCTCCCCTTTCCCTCGTAACCGTAAGGAGAGAGGGAATGGGGGAGGAATTGGATACTCGCTCGCCTTCCCAGTGGAACTAGCAGTTGGAGAAGAGTAGGAACAGCCATCGCCTTGCGGCGATGGCCTCTCAGAGTCTGGGAAAACGTATCGTCAGGAGAAAACATTTTCCCGCGGAGGGTTATGAACTCTCACTGTAGGTAGGGTCTGCCGCCACTGTGAACGTCGTCTGGGTGGGGCTGATCGACACCTGACAGGAGAGAGCCGATTACCGTCCTCCGACTCATTCCAGTCCTCGTCCGAGGTCGAAACCTCTCAGGAGGACCGAAGGAGTATTCAACTACGGTGTCCGAAGACACGTAGAAACGCCGCTGTCGCAGTAGAGGAGGTGGAAGTAGCTTGATCGACCGGCCAGAACTGAGAGAGCCTTCTTGTCCGGAGACGAGAGACTCTGGTTCGAGACAGAATCGGCAAGTTCCGATCGCGGCAGACCCACCGTCGTTGGGTTTAGGTTCCCTCTCGGGCCCCAAAACGACTCGAGCAGAGACGTGGCTCTGCTGGTGGGAGCGGCAATCCTTCCGCAAGGTCATTATGCTGACGAATCAGCTTAATGACTTCTGCAAATTCCTCTGTATCTCGGGAGTAACCGTGTCTTGCGGAGTAGGACCGTCCAGTCCCTCCAACAAGAACAGATCCGAGATACTCCTCCTTCAGAAGGAGGAACAGCGGCAGACCCCTGACGGTCTCGCCTCCAGCTACTTGCGCATATGTCCTGGTCGGTCCTGGAACCGTGCCTTGGTCCATACGGCGTCATAGCTGGGGGTCACGAGCGGCGCACCTCTCGTGATCGCTCCTCGGTACCTCGCTCCTCCCGGTATAGCCCGAGGAGGTTGAAGGTAACGGGAGAGGCAGACCTGACGCTCCCCCCTCGCTCGCTGGCAGGACCAGCTGTGCCGTGGGAAGGGCTGCTGCTGATCGTCAACCCGCGGTGACGGTCGAGCAGCAGGCCTAGCCTTACCGCTCGCCTGGGGCGATTGGCTCGGCTGAGAACGTCGAGACCGATCTCTAGCGTCAGGCGAGCTGCCGCTGGTCACCGTCTCCGCCCGGTCCCATCGGGAGCGGCGGACGGGTGACCTGCTAGGCTCTCTGTCGCGTCGAGACGGCCAGCGTCCTCTCGGCGCGTCGCTGGTACCGGCGGCCGCGGGGACTCCTTCCTCGCCTCAACCCGTGGCTGGTCAGCGACCGTCACGTCAGCCCGAGCAGCCAGTTTGATCGCTGCGCCAGAGCGTCCACTGGCCTGGCGAGAGTCGTGTGCACGACTCTCGCCAGTCTTCTGCTCCGCGCCGCTGTCTTTTGACGGCGAGCGAGCTAGGGCGTCAAAAACTTTGGCTGGACGGTCTTCTTTGGAAGAGCGTCCACTCGGTGCTTCTCGCGAACGAGAAGCGGCCGAGACGGAAACCTGGTTTAGCGGCAGAACCGCTAGCACCAGGTGAGGACGCACCAGCCGAGGCTGGTGCACCTCTGCGTCCCCGTCGACTTCTTCTTTGCAGAAGAAGCGACGGGCCCCGTTCCCGAAGGAACAGGAGGACCAGCAGAAGAGCTCCCAGCTCGTCCTGAGCGAGACCGGGCCCCTTCAGAAGATCCCGAAGGGATCTTCTTAGGGGGGGAGGAGGCAACCTTCTTCTTCTTCGGCTGTTGGCCTTAGAAGTCGAAGGGGAAGGAGAGGCAGCAGACGACGAAAAAGACGACGAAGACGACGACGACACCTTCTTCCTCTTCCTCTTCTTCTTCGCCAGGCTCCGCAGGACAGACGTCAGGTCTTCCATCCAGGAGGGAGCCGGGGCAGTTGCCGAAGCAACAGGGCCCGACTGCACCTGTCCGGAAAGACCTGAGACTGTGACAGCACCACCAACAGCAGGAACAACAGGAACAGGTCCAGGAACAGCAGGAACATCTGAAAGTGAATGAGCAGCAGGGCACCTGATCTGAAAGGGAATGAGGCGGCTGGGACAGCAACAGGTACGGCAGGCACGGCAGGTACCACAGGAGAGCCAGGCGTCCTGTCGGCAGCTAACCGTCATCCTCGGCACTGGCGGCAGGTCCAGGGGGGTATCTTTGGGCAGCGGTGAAGTCCGGGGTCGGCAATACAAAGAACCCAGGTGGCGGTGGCACCGTCCTCTTTGGCACGGCAGGAATTGGTTTCTGGATTGCAGCCGTGGGTGTTACCGACATGACATGTGGTGTGTACACCAGGTGCGGTGGCATCTCATATGCTGGTGTCGAGATTGTGGTTGTTGTAGTGGTTACCGTACCATGAGTGACCACTGCCGACCCCGCCAACCGCTGAATGCAACCCCTGTATGCTCGGCACTCCCTGCAGTCCCAGCGACTCCCACACCTGTCCCAGGTCGTCCTTCGCTGATGGCCACACCTGCGGAAGCAACAGTCGGGTTAGTTAGAGGGGCTTCCTCGCGCCTGGGGGAGAAGAACCCCACTCAGAGCGGACGGAAGACCCGCGTACAACTGGACGTCCGGGTAGCGGGCGCCCTCCTCCACACTCGACGGATCGAGAGAGGAGAAGGACTCCGCTACCCCCCCCGCAGGGGAAGGCGCGAAACGTGGGAAGGGGGCTGGCCGGGGGGCAGGAAAGAGGACGAAGTGTCCGTTACCAAAGGAGTACTGGACTTCCCGATGACTTCTTGTGCCCTCGTACAGCACCCACTGCGCCTCGGACCAATGCATACACGTTACACAGGGCTCGTTGCGGGAGCACTCTCGCCCGCACAACGAGTACAAACCTCGTGAGGATCTACATCTACATCCAAGTCGTCTCCCACGGATGTAGCACCTGCGGTAACATAGATAGATTAGTAAGAGGGGTTCCCTCACGCACGGGGGGAAGGGACATTGCCCCACCCGAACGGCAAAGGAAGACCCCAAAAAATACAAATACAATGAAGAAGCTGAGGCGGGGGGCAGGAAGGAAGACGAAGAATCGGATACCAAGGGAGTCGCGGGAGAGCTTTCCGACGACTTCCTGGCAGACCTTCGCTTCCCTACCCCCGCACAGCAGTGAAAAGAAAAAATAATATGAAAATGAAACAGAACACTGCCCTTGCGATCACTTCATAGAACTTAAAGGAGAAAAGATCAATTTCCCGGGTAAGAACGGAAACTTGATCCAATAATATGATGCTATCATAAAAATATATATGAAAATGAAACAGAATACTGCACTTGCGATTTCATTTTCACATAAAAAAATCGTAAGGATCAATTCCCGGGTAAGAACGAAAATTGATCCAAATTAAATTTCATGCAATAAATAAATGAAAATGAAAAGAATATTGCAATTGCGAATCCACTTTCATTGCATTCTATTATACAAAATTAAGAGGCTCGTGCCGAGCGCAATCACACTATCGTTAACGAACGAACGCAAAAAATATAAATGAGTACTTACATTTTTCAATTACACACTTTCGCCCAAATACATGACTCAGCGCGAGCGCGCCCGCCCTCGGCACCGAGACATAATTCAAGGGTTCAATTCATGAAAAGAGAGGAAATCGCTGCATCTACGGCGATAACTCCATGTTGGTTCATAATTAAGTAATGAAAATGAAAACAGTGTACTTACAGTTTCATTTTCAAGTCAAACAAACCATTAGTAGAAAACACAATATAAACAAAGCATACGACGATGAAGCGGGCAGAGAGCGATGACGAACAGTCCTTCACACCCGCGGCCGAAAGCAAAAGTGATTTGTTTACCTCCCAGTCGCGCGGCGCGCGACGATCGGACAAGCAGTTAACTACCGTTCTCCCCTTGTTCGAAGCTTACGACCGTTCCAGCTGCCGCTAGCTACTTCCTATTGTTAAAGGACCGAGGGTTTGTATTACGTATCGGAACAAAAGAAAAACACAACCATGCGAAAGCAACGACGATGAAGCGGGCAGAGAACGATGATACACGTCCACACGCCAGCTGGCCGAAAGCAAAAGTGTTTTGTTTACCTCCCAGTCGCGCGCGCGCGCCTGTCGGACAAGCAGTTAACTACCGAACCCCTTGTTCGAAAGCTTACGACCTATCCAGCTGCCGCTAGTACCTTCCTATTGTAAAAGGACCGAAGGTTTGTATGCCGTGTCGGAACAATGGAGTTTTTGTCTCTTGGTACAAGGACAAGTGTCGTTATTCTTTACGATTAGTGATTCACGATACCCTTATAAATTACGGCACTGGGGGTAATGCACTAAAGAAAAATCTCGTTCTGTTACGAGTGTTCGTTACAGAAATAGGTATTGCCCAAAAAACGTGCTTGCACTGTCTCTGAAAACCCATAGTAGACATGCTGCTTAGTTGTCAATCAAGTTTTTATAAACCAAGTATTTTTTTTTTACAAGCTAGCTATTGAATAAATTTTTTCTCAGTCAAAACATATGCCCCTCAATGCTAACTTTCCTCTTTTAACGACTTTCTGGTCATTGCAAATTCGGCCCCATAATTTCTTATGGTGCGAAAACAGACAGAGGCCCATGGACCGAAAACGATTGCGTCACACTACGGCGATAATCCAGCAGTAAAACATCTTCATATATCCAAAAAGTAAATAATAAAGATATATATGCGCATTACGATTATAACAATTACATGTATAGCTGATAACAATCTGCATGAATAACTGGTAAACTGTTCTGCAATGACAGTTGAGTATAGCAATTATTTACAATAGGTACGAAAGTCAAGATGTCGTGACGTCATAATACAGAACTTGAAAGAACGTTCTAATTCAGAAAAATAATTACTTAAATTTTAGTCAGAGTCGAGTTACTTTTTCAATAACGAATATTTTCAAATTAATCATCATAAATATGTAAAATATTGATGTTTTACTACTTATTTAAAAATTAGCCAAGAGCACGCTTCTCGTCGTCATCTACCCAAACAGCTGTTTACGCCTGGCTTGTTGTTGGTGAGAAATCGTGTTTCGATTGTTGTGATAAAAGTGCTCCAGCGTCTGTGGGTACAAGTGGTGTGCGGATTTATCACAGGAAATGGAAAGTTTGTTGACACAAGCGACTCCGTAAACATCGAGATGGCGTCAATCTTCGAAACATTTTTAGTTGTAAGTAAAAATTTCTAAAGCGTTTTGGTGAGATTTCCACTGCCGTGGGCGCCATTTTCAGTACCCTCTGTTTAAATCTTAAAATTTGGCCTTAATTTCTAACTTTGGAGAAAATACTTACTTCGAAAGGAGAGTAGAGGTCTTTAGCTCCGTTTCTCACCAACAACAAGTCGCGACTGATGCCCATCTCGGGTGTCAGGACGCGTTATAATGTACTTTTTCGGAGGGTGGCTTGCGTTGATTGTAGGTGGCCTGCTTGGCCTGCTGTGATGTTCTACCCTAATGTACTTTTTTTGGGATTGTCCAAGCTGATCGTACATGGTCCACTCTGGACCCTACGGTTTTTTACCCTACTTACCTTGACGGAGGGATTGGCGGCCCAGGCAGAAGGAGTTACGAGGCCTGCCCAACGAATATGCAGACTACTCAAGTGTTTTTTAGGGAAGGTGGTCGCAGTCGCCCTATGGCAGAGGCCGGCCATCCAGTATTTTACCCTAGTCTAGGCCAGCCTCTCAGTGGCCTCTAGGCTGGGATTAGTGAATCCTCCTAGCTTACCCTACACAAAGATACTTTACCTTTTCAGCTTCTCGTTGTAATGCAAAAGAATCAGGTCCTCCACCTGGCCCTTAATCCGCTGGGCAACTTCGTCCGCTTCTCCTTTAACTTCGCCGTAATAATCGACGGGAATGTCCTTCGTGACGTGAGTCCTGGTTGCATACTTGATGAAATTCCCTCCGTTGATCTTGTGCCAGTCGTCCTTGATCTGACAGGCCCAGTAGCCGTAGTATTTCGGCATGTTGAGTTCGATCAATTTCTGCTCCACCGTCGGGAGGTTCTTCACCTTCTCGTGCCAGGCCTCCTTTTTCCGCCTCCTGAGCGCCCCTGGGGATATATCCAGGATTGAAGGATACTCAGGTTCGGGAGAATATTCACTGGCGGTGGCTGCCCCATGGTAATTTTTCCCCCGAGGTCTCTTTAACGTGCAGCAAACTCTAGATAACAGGGGAGGACTCGTCAGCCGGTTGACGTGCATCTTGGAAGCACTACTATGACGTCATGGATGTAAACAATGAGTAGTAGTAGTATGAGTTGAGGGAGGATACTGTTATTCTCTTGAACCAGCTCCTCCTCATTCTAATTTACCTGTAATTAATCTGGTTTAAGTTTGTTTGTATAGTGTTTTTACGTTGCATGGAACCGGTGGTTAATCAGCAACGGGACCAACAGCTTTACGTGATTAACGAACCACGTCGAGAGTTGAAGCGGGTTTAAGTAATTTCTTTATAGAACCGTTGCTGTTGATTTTTTCCAGCCTTTCAATTTCTTTTCTAGATAGATCTTCGAAAAGTTAAAAATTAGCCATGTCTCGCTTCTGTCTTCAGTTTTTCACAGGTTCATCCATACTATATTAGGTAATTCACCCCTTAACAAAAGCACAACACGCTTGAAGGCATGACAAACTGATATTGTCTGCCCCAAATTGCTTGAAAGCATGACATTCAGATTTTGTGTTCTCTTAGTCGTCATAAATTTCACAGGTAGTACCTCTATTTTAAAAGTTCACCATCGTGAGGTTCACCATGACTCAGCAGCCAGTTGCACACATATATTTCATGATCTAGCGTTTAAGCGATCAGTTGGCTCCCTGATGCCCGCCGAGTGACACCGTCAATACTCTGCTTGCTCTGTGCGAAAACAGACGTCCTCCAACATTAAGTAGCGAGTATTTTGTTGAAGTCCTGAGTTCATTCTGCCAGCTTCTTTTGTACCTTTTAGACGCACAAGTTTTTCAGAGATGGCTCAAGCAGTTCCCACAGTCGACCTGCCAAACGGCATGAAAATGCCAATCATTGGCATTGGTACTTACAGGGTAGGTGTCTGGAAGTATTTTTTTAGTATTAGTACTTATATACTGTTTTCTGTGAAGGACATGCGATGACAGCATCGATTTATATATATATATTATATATATATATATATATATTATATATATATATATATATATATATATATATATATACGTACTGCTATATACATTAGAGATATAACAAAACACACTGGTGAGAGTAATGAATGTAACGACTGTTCATCATTTTAGCAATTCATCATCAGATGCCGAATGCACGAGTATCGTTACAATAAAAATGATGATCGTATTCGTAATCAGATGCTAAATGCACAAGTACCGTTAAAATTAAAATGATGATCGTAACAATAAAAGCAAATGTCATTTTGTTATTTTCGAGGCACGAAGACTAGATAGAACCCTAAAAATGCACAAATTGAGTTATTTTTATACTTGGAAGTGTAGGGAATCCAACGTCTGGCAGGGGAGAGGCGCTGCCTCCAGGGCTAGACAATTGATTTGTCTGATAACCGACAGCTTCCCTGTAATCTCATTATGATAAGGTTCCTCTGTTCGTTCAAGTCAATACTTTCCGAAATTGAATATTTGTTACTAATTATAATTCAGGGTTATGGTGCACGATACGTAACTGGGTTTTTTAATTGCCTTTCCCTGTAAATTTTCATAAATGCTGTTTCATAACCCGTAAATTTTCATAGCTTTCAAATAATTGTTTACTCAAGCTCTCACACACTAGGTACATAAAAAAGTTCGGACGCACATATATTATTCATTAAATGTCCAAATGCAGGCACATGCAGTGTCCTGCGCTTCAAAACACAATCATTCAAAGTGTTTGAATGCACTAACACACGCATGGGCCCACTCGCACGTATACATTTAAAGCGTTTGGACATACATACATGTATGTCTAACTGAATCACGAAAGTTAGGAACGTGATAAATCCATAAATTAAGATATATGCCACGAAGGAAAATAAACAACGGAGTAGCCGCAAGACCTTTCGACGTCCAAACGTCCTTTACTAAGCAGATGAACTGACATACATGAGGAAAGACAAAACAAGAAGATTCGTATAACTGACAGATAGGGATTATAAAGAGATTAGTACCTAGAATCCGACACACTTCGAAGATGAGTAACCTTCCCAAACAAGCATAAACAATAGGTGCAATTAAAAGTTTAAGACAATCATCTGAGATACAAGGACAAAACAATTAAAGGATTATAGGTGACAGCTATTCAGAACTTTGGTAAACAAAACCATATTCACAATACATGTTAGACATACATTACAACGAAGATAACTCTAAGACAACTAATTTTTATTTAAGTCTGTAATTATATCTTTGAGGTCAATTCTTAAACATGTTACAAATTCAAGGGTCTAAATGAAAAAGGCCACGACTAACATTGAAATTACAATGAAAAGTAAGTTGTATTAAAGCAGATTCTAAAAGATTTCGTGATAAGACATCTTTTGACCTTGCAATTACTGAACTACCAATCCAATTTATTCGGTGGTTATTTTCACTTAAATGAATGAATATTGCATTAGATGTTTGCCCAGTTTTTACAGAATATTTATGCTGGCTTAGTCTTACTTCTAGGCCCTTGCTAGACTGTCCGAGATAAAATGAGGGACCATCCATACATGGAATTTTATATATTATGTTGTTGCTTTCTCTGGGGCCATTTTTTATTAACATTCCTTTTATTGTTATTATAGGAAAAAACAAGGTTGACATTAAAAGCTTTTAACAATGATTTAATGGTTTCAAATCCGTTAAAATAAGGCAAACTGAGAATGTTCTTAGAATTTTCTTTCTGCGTGTTACTTACACTAAAAATTTTTGTGGGCTTTGTTATAACAAATATCTAATATATGTGAAGGATAGCATAAATCTTTCCCTATTTTTCTTATGTATTTAATTTCTTGATCCAAATATTGGGGACTGACAATGCGCAATGCTGGTAAAACATAGAAGAAAAAATTGATATTTTTATGTTAAGATGGTGGCCTGAGAAGAAATGAACATAGGTTAAGTTGTTGGTCGGTTTCCTATAAATACTGAATTTACATTGAAATGGTTCTCTATGTATCAAAACATCTAAGAAAGGGAGCCAATTGTCTCTTTCTAATTCTAGAGTAAACTTCATCGATGGTACCTGGTTATTTAATTTAGAGAGTAAATCATTTACATCAATACAGACAGGCAGAACAGCTAAAATATCATCAACATAACGATACCACTTTACAGGAATATAAATGATATTAGGTAAGTAGCGTTTTTCAAAGAATTCCATGTACAAGTTTGAGAGTAGTGGTGATAAAGGATTTCCCATTGCCATGCCAAATATTTGTTGATAAAATTCACCATTGAATATAAACTTACAATCACAAATGCACAAACTCGTGAGTGAAATAATGTGACTTGTAGGTAGAGGTAATTCATGCTGAGTTAGTTTATTACTAAGATATCTCTTGACCTTGCAATTACTGAACTACCAACCCAATTTATTCGGTGGTTGTTTTCACTTAAATGAATGAATATTGCATTAGATGTTTGCCCAGTTTTTACAGAATATTTATGCTGGCTTAAGCCTTACTTCTAGGCCCTTGCTAGACTGTCCGAGATAAAATGAGGGACAATCCATACATGGAATTTTATAGATTATGTTGTTGCTTTTATGTTAAGTAAAGGACGTTTGGACGTCGAAAGGTCTCGCGGATACTCCGTTGTTTATTTTCCTTCGTGGCATATATCTTTATTCATACATGTACATATTGTTCGGATGCCCACAAGCAAGCAGACGTTCGATTTCTCTTACAAGACTTCCGTATAGTTTTTGTTGTGTCAAAATAAATTGGTGTTTATTAGTTTTCTATAATGTTACCAATATCTTTCAAGATTGTGATTTTCAATCATCAAACGTTTTCTTCGTTTCAGTCAACACCGGCAGAGATTAAACTGACGATCAACACGGCGTTGGAATGCGGATACCGCCATATCGACACCGCTTACCTCTACCAGAACGAACGAGAAATTGGCGAAAGTGGCTGGACAGCGGATGGATTAAACGAGAGGAACTCTTCATCACCACTAAAGTAAGTGCGTTGGAATACAAACGGAAGACAATAAAATGGTGCTCAGATTTTAAATTGTAATATAAAAGGACAATCGGTCATCATGCATCATTGGCTCCTGCAGGGGATTGCTTTCTTCTTCTTGTTTGTTTTATTTGGGGTAGTGAAGCTCTACCCTCTTCTCTTATTCGGTTCTGGACAAGATAGTGGCACTGGGTTACCCGTACCATAGTCCTCTGCAATTAAAAATAAACTATTAAATGAAATCTTTGAATATAAAGTGTGAAACTAATTTAAATATATTATCAAACCACATTTTGCGACTAAAAAAATCTCACATTTATATTGAATAATTATCTTTCAAAAGCAAATTATTGAAGTCATTCATGTGATTTACCTCTTCAACGCTTATTTAGACTGTCAACCCAATACTGCTTATTTTCGCTTACTTGGGGAGTAAGCCTACAAACTACTATGTTGTTGTTCTTGTTGGGGGAGGGGTGGGGGGGCGTAGGAAAGCCTAAAAGGTCTGTAAAGGGCGTTTCGCGTTGAGTTAAAGGTGCAGGAATTTTAAGATAGAATATTTATGATATATTTATTAGAATGAAAAGGTAAAATATAAAAAATATGCATGTTAAACAGTGCAGAAAAATTATTTCTAATAAAATATAGCGTATTTATTTAAATTTTCGTTGGTGAAACAACGCTCTATTTGACTGTAGATTTTAGCAGCACCCCAAGTAAGCTGGAGGTTGGGCCACGCCTTGTGTTCCAGCTGAAATCACAGCAACAAAGGTCTTGGCCACCTGTTAAATAATAACAATGCAAATAAATAAATAAAAATTCCACAAAGTAGAGTTCCCATCAATGAGAGGTATAAATATAGGAAAACGAATGTGTGAAAATTAAGGAGCTGAAAATATACAAAAAATGAATATTATGTTGCCTACAGTTGCCGCTTCACGCCAATCGAGCAGAGGACGTCGCTAGGTTCTTGGACAAGTCGCTGGAACGCCTCAAATTGGACTACGTCGACCTCTATCTGATTCACAATCCGGTAGGAGTGAAGGGTAAGACGAAACATTACGGTTTCTCTCGTCTGTTATTCAGTTCTTTCATTTATTTGTTTGCCTGTTCCATTGACATTGATTTCCTATAGTTTACTGTTATTTGTTTACATCCTTCGTAAAGGAAAGACGACGATGATTTCTGGCCTCTGGATGAAGAGGGTACGTCACTTTGGATCTCGACACCGACTTGGAGTCGGTTTACAAAGGCATGGAGAAGTTGGTAGGTGGAATCATCCTTAATGATCTTTGCGAATAATGCCTATAGTAGATTCAAACCACCCGTGCATCTGATGTCTAGGCCAGTCCCTTACGACGCTCCTGATTGGACCGTTTGATAAGCCAATTGCAGGGGGGCTGGAAATTCTCAGTCTCTCGCGAGAGTTCACAGGCAGGATGTAGTTCCACCTCCTGAGGTGTCTTTCAAAAGTATCCCTCAGGAGAGGTGGAACATACATTCTGCCTAACGCAGGGCCGTTTCTAGTTCGTTAGGCGCCCCAGGCAAGAACTCGTTATGGCGCCCCCCTTCCCTCCAGGCTGGAAATAATAACATAAACAATTTTGAACACAACTAGCATCTCAAGTTCCACAACAAAACAACATACTTTATTAATAAATCATCTTCACGTATATGTATACACAACAAGGAAAAGTATAGACTCAAAAGTATACAAACTATTTTTGTAAATTTTAATGGATAACACCATTATGCATTTTTATTGCAAATCTTACCTAAGATAAATTGAAAAAGGTAATCTTGCCAATCTAAAACCATAGAACTCAATGCATATATGTTGAGGGCTATGCTAAAACTATATATACAAGTTTTCTTCACTGATTTTTCATATTTAAAACCTGACTCTTCTTGACTTTCTTGCAGCAAAATCATCTATAGTGTCATCATACGAAAATCTGGTTTGGATATTTCTCTATTAATACTAATTATTGCCAGCCCATTTAGGCGCTCCTGTGACATAGTAGACCTTAAATATGTTTTAATGAGCTTAAGTTTAGGGAAGCTTCTCTCTGCAGATGCCACAGTCACAGGTGTAGTGACAGCAATTCTTAATGCCACCCACATGTTTGGATAGATCTCTTTCAGGCTTTTCTCCTCCAGAAAAACAAGAAGGTCTAATGTGTCATATTTTGTTTTGGCCATTGTTTTGGAAATGACTGCATCTCTACAATCAGTTCATCATAATTTAAATCAGAATGATCCCCAGATGTCAGTGAAATACACAAATCTTTTGCCTGCTTTTCTAGCTCACTAGATGTCAGGTCGAGAAGTTTATGAGAACACTGAATTTCTGTTTGCAACATCACTCCTCATTCCAGTTCTCTCTCTCAGAGATTCAATGGCCATATCCACAACTACATTGAAAAATGAAAACTCCATTTTTTTCAAGGCATCGGTAATAGTTCATCAGGGGCCTCATAGAAAACTGCCTTTTAGTAGTTCTGAGTCTTTCTGCTTTAGAGCAGCTTCCACATTCATCTCCTCACATATCTCTTTGGCAGATGTCTGGGCATCAGCAAACCCAGTGTCTCTGTAGCTAACAAGGGAGGTTTCAGCCTTCTTGAGAATGTCAACAGCTACATCCAGATGCATGCATTGTGATTGCAGAAGTTTATTCACAGTTTGAACTTTTCTAAGGATATTCATACCACACCACCATTACAAATAGAGAACCGGTATGATCCCACCTCTTCTGCTAAAGCTTGTGCTTCGATTTTAATAGCTGGTTCTGCAGTGCTTGCTCTCACCTCTAAAAGAGCATCTCTCACTTTTGCAGCCTGGAATCTTACAACCTCAACACTATTGATTCGACTCTCCCACCGTGTGTCTGCCCAGGATTTCAAAGTTGTGTCCACATGTTTTTTTTAGGGTCGACCACCTTTGAGTGAAGGTAGAAAAGAGATTAAATAATTTTTGCAGGTAGCCAAAGTAGCTATTATCACAGATAATTGCTCCTTGTGACTTAAATCTGGAGTGCAATCTAAAATAATTGAAAAGTATTTGGATTGTCTAATTTCGGTCACCATGCACTCCACAACCCTCTTACTGATGCAGTCAATAAACTCATTTTGAATAATATTGCCTAGGTAGGATGTATGACTGGCACCTCCTTGCACCTTCGCAATATGTTCTTTGAGAACAGGGTCAAACTGAGCCATGAGTTCAACTTCTTTCAGAAAGTTCCCATTATTGGGCTGGTAAAGTGTGTATGAGAGGAAGATTTCGTTCTGCCAGAACCTGGTAAGTACCTCTCGCCACCTACGTCGTTCATTGTTTATTAGTGCCAGCTCAACTTTGTCAATTGTTTGCCCTTTTTCAATATGACTCTCCAGTTTTCTTTCCATGACCCCATATTTTATTTTTTTGTATGTTCTGGACTGTTCTCATGCATTTTGAGTGAGTCACTGCAGTTTTTCCAGTCATTAAAGCCATCTCTGCTTTGTTTAAATGTTTTCTGGGAAAAGAGTTTGCAACAAAAACAGTATAAACTATCTTTTTTCTTGTTTGCTGCACCTGACAACTTGGACTGCCTCTTCATGATTGATAAAAGCTTGAATGCTTGACAGCTGTGTTGACAACTTAAGAAGACTTAAAAAAAGGAGTAGAGATTGGAGTAAACACAATGCTTAGAACTTAACTAAGCTGTCTTAGTTTTAAAACTCCTTGATACTGACGACATCTACCTATCCATTGTTGCCAACTTTTCCGAAACATTAAACACCGTTGCATCAATTATTAATACTTCCATTATTCATTTATTTTCGCGTTTACACTTGATTTTTATATTTGCATTATTCACGTAAAAATAATACTTATCTCATTTATTTATATATTATTTTGGATGGCAATTTGGCGCCCCCCAAGCAAATGGCACCCCAGGCGACCGCCTGTGTCTAAGTGAACTCTCAAGAAAGAGCCCGAGCGTTTCCAGCCCTGTGACTGGTTTATCAACAGCCAATGAGAAGTGTCGTTAGGGACTGGCCTAGACAATCAAATGGTACGGTTGATGTGAATCGACTATAGTAGAGGCTTCTTTATTGCTATACTTTACTTCATCTTGCTATCTACCCTCTAACCTAACAATTGCTTCATGGTGCGGCTTTCAAACCTTTCTGCTCAGTTTCTCTTTCAGCGCTGATTAACCTCAGCTCTCGGAGTTAGGCCATTGGCCTAAATGGAATATTCCTGTAAGGGATTTGCAATACTGTTTTTATTTCATGTTATTTGATTTTTGTTTCCTATTTTTTTTTCATAATATTAAAAATCATACTGACCTTTATAGACCAACTTCAAAGTAATGCTGGTTTATTTTATAATAATAATAGCCTCTGGGTTTTAACTTCAAACCAATGTCTTTATTTAATAATATAACGACAATAATAGCATCATATAGCCGTAATAATCATGACTTCATTAGAGAAGCGTAAAAAGATCAATGACTTATCTTTAATTATCCGGCAGTTACTTATTCCTGGTAATGATTCCAGGCTGATTCTGGAAAGGCGAAGGCAGTAGGAATCTCCAACTTCAACAGCAAGCAAATTGAAAGAATCATGAAAGGTAAGTTTTTTTTCTCTCTCTCTCTCTTTAGGGAAAGATATTTGCATATATTTGTGGGAAATCTGTTATGCATTTACGAGGTGATTCTCCTCTCTCTCTCTCTGATTGACTATTCCCGTCCATCTAATCTATTCCAGTGTGTCGTATCAAGCCAGCAAATCTCCAGGTGGAGCTGCATGCATTCCACCAGCAGAAGAAGCTGAGGAAAATATGCTCCAAGTACGGAATCCCCGTTTGTGCCTACGCTCCCATCGGCGCTCCCTATAAGGCTCAGGAGTAAGTACTACTACTCTCTCTCTCTCTGTGCATGACGTAGTTAAAGCCCAAATATACTCCATAAACTGACAAAGAATGTTCGTGAACGCAACTCTAAGAAAACCTGTTCAACTTCTCTTATTTTGAACCTCAGGCGGAAAGACGGCTCTCCCATATTATTGGAACACCCGACGGTTGGCTCATCGCGAAGCGTCTCGGTAAGACTCCGGCAACAGGTCCTCATCCGGTTTCTGATCCAGCTGGAAATCGTTGTGATTCCCAAATCGACGAAGCCAGAAAGAATTCGACAGAATTTCCAGGTAATGAAGAGAATTATCTCTGTTGTCAAGATCATTAGGTACAGAAGGCCTGGTGGTAGGATTTGAAAACACTATCTTAATGGATGTGTCATTTAAAGTTTTGAAATCTATGATTTCTAAACTCTTGCAATTACGTGTTCGTTCTGTTGCTAAAGTTGCACTCCTTTACTAAAGTACACTTATTAAAAATGTTAACTGTGTCCTTAACTGCTCTAGACAATTGAATAGTTTCTAAATATCAATTTAGTTAAAATTATCAATTGACTTTTAGGTTATTTTCACAGGGAATTTTAAAAAAGCTCTGAAACTTTAATCCTACCAGTAAGGGAAGCGTTGCAATATCTAAATAAGTATGTACTATATAGACCTTATTATCTCGAAAGAGAAAACAACAAATTCTCAAGATAAATATATTCAGAAAAGCAATTCCCTCTAGAATCAGCTTATTATTCGCGATTTATTTATTTATTTATTTTTCATTTCTAGGTGTTCGACTTCAAGTTGAGTCCGGAAGACATGTCCGCTCTAGACTCTCTGGACAAAGGCGAAAGTGGACGCATATTCATCTTCGAGGATGTGCTTAAAGGGTAACGTTAATCTCTCTCTCTCTCTCTTTGATTGAATATACATCAAAAACATCTATTATTTATTATCAACCAAAAAGTCCAAAAACTAAAGTAGCTCCTTTTTTTTCCCGCATTTCAGGATATCGAAACACCCGGAATATACTTTCCACATCCCCGTGTGAAAGAAGAGGAACGCCAGAAGGAAGGAACAGTGAGAGCAAGGGGAGCAGTTCCAAAGGCAAAATCCCTCCTCCTCTCCCCTACTACTGTTTTCGTTGCTCAGTTATAAAAAGGAGGAATAAAACAGGCAAGGGAGCCGTTTCAAGAGCATATCCCGCCTACTACTACTATCAGTTGTGACGTAACTAAATGTTCAATGGTTCTTAAGGGTTTGAAATAAATGGTCGTGGGTTTAATTAGTTTAAATGTACCCTGTAAGCAATTTGCAATGCCGATTCCCGTAACCTTTCTTCCTCTACGAAGCTGAAAGCACCACCTTTCTCGCTTTCATTTTCCTTTCTCTAGATTTCTACTGGTCTGGGCCACAAAAGGAGATTTTGTCGACTGTCCCCCTGGCCTTCAGACCTGAAAAAAATTGGTCATCAAAAAATAAAAGAATTTCAATTGAACAAATCAACTTTCCAGGATTATATATTCTGACAAAATTAGAACAGGACTTCTTTGCAGGACATTGCTTGCAGTGTGCCTCCAGTAACGCACTGTAGAGAATGTACATACAAGTGTGTCAGAGGATATGTAGCTACAGCAACACTAGAATCTAGCAGACATTATTTTGAGAGGGCTAGCGCGTCTATGTGGAAGACTGAGGTTGCATATGTATGTCTAGCACAGAATATTATATACATACCTATAACCACTAACAGAAAAATGGCAAAATACGCCAATCGATAGATTACGTTGTGCGAAAACACAAACTCTTAAACAAAAGCACAAAATGCTTCAAAACACGACAAACTGATTCTGCTGCTTGGCCCGTAACAAACGTAATGTCACCGGAACCTCGTTCTCAGAATTTGATTATCGTGGGGTTTCTCCGTGACGTAACGGCTAATTTCAAAGTATGTCTCTTGCATAATCTAGTATTTCTCCCATCGCTCTGCCAGGGCTTGTTTCACGAAATTTAAGCCTGGCTGCTCACTGTCCTGCTCAGTCAGTGACGGTTACGGACCTGACGCCACTTTAGTGCAAAAAACATTCTACTTGTGCTTTTCGACATTCGACGGCACACTACCTCCAAGTTTACGTACTATAAAATATTTCGTTTGAAGGCCTGAGGCTCATCCTGCCGGGCTCTGTTTCAGAGATGCTCAAACCGTTCCCACTGTAGACCTACCAAATGGCAAGGAGATGCCGATCATTGGTATTGGTACTTACAAGGTAAGTGTCTGGAAAATACTTTGATTGTATATAATATTTTCTATCGGGAGTGATGGGATGAAAATATCCAGATACTTGTCCATACATACCTAGCAAGAGATAAAACGACAATATGGTAAGAATAATTATTGCAACGACTGTTAATCATAGTGATACGGTTCAATATAAAAGACAATACACGAGTAACGTTAAAATCAAAATGATCGTATCTGTAATAGCCGTCATTATGTATTTTATTATCGAACCACGAAGAAAGTTGAGTGGAAACGCCCAATAGTGGTTGTCGGTTTGAATTAAGCCAAGGTCTAGGTAGACCAAAGAGGTTACAATTACCTCCTTACTTTAGACCTCTGGACCGTGGATTAAGCTGGCATATTAGAAAGGTGTAAGAGGACATGGGAAGTCTGGTATGGACCTCCGGACTCTCCAACAAACCAATACCTCAAATTGTAATGCCTGGCTGTTACAATCTTCGTAGTGTAGGTAATCGAACGTCTGGCAGACGAGAGATCCTGCCGGATGTAATAAAATATCTGATAAACGATATCTACCCTTTAATTCCTGAAGTGATAAGGCTACGTCCATTTCGTGTCTCGTTTACATGTAGGAAATGAATGATTTATTAATCATCATCAGGATTATAATTAATGCTATTTGGTAAACGTAAAAGAGGCCGCACGATTTGTTTAACAACGAAAAACGGGCAAAAACAGTAGATTTCTTTGGTGGCATGCATAAAAAACACAACGAAAGAAACCCACACAATATTTCAGCTATGGTTACTTCTCGTTACACGATTTCCTCCAAGTACTATAACATCTAAAACCCACTACAATTATAGAGGACCACAGTAGGAACCGGGATTTTTTGGGTGTGTAAAGAAAAATCAATATTAAGGCCCCTGAAAGCTATAACCTAAAGAATCCTGCCAAACCTAACCTTGGGAGCAGTTTCTATCCTTTACCAACCGCTATATTATAAAAGTCTGTTGGTCTCAGATCAAGCTTACCTTACACTAAGGGATGGTAAAGATGAGCCTTTGCTTGAAGGAGAACGTGAAGCCCCTGCTCAGGTTCCTTAATGTGTAATCTGACGAAACGTGCCTTCCCCCTGTCATATTTCGGCACTAAATCGACGAGATTTGATAATACTTCAGAGGCATTCCTATTTCCCTCTGTCCAACTTCCAGTCGTCAGGCTCAACACTTTTGTTGTTGTTGCTCGCAAACTTATTCCTACAGGAAGTAGACTCTCCGCCCCTGAACACTCGAATATCAGGAACCATGCAAAAATCTGCAAAACACAACTCGAAAGAGACGATTTTTGCATCATAGGGCAAACACCAAACCCCCAAGAACTACCCATTTTAGCGTCGTTGCTCATCAAGCAGCTGGTTCCCCAGTTGAATACCCAAACCAAAACCTCCTCCATCCAACTGTACCTTAGTTAACGTGTCTCCTGTCATTCAGTCTTCCTTTCTCTTAAGGTTGGTCGGCAGTCTCAGTAAATATATATATTTTTTAATGTATATTTTAAAAAAATTTTAGTCTTCTTAGTTTTTTTTATTTAGTAAATTTAAGATTGTTTTATAAGTTCATCATATTAACTAATTGACAGATTCCCAGATGAGTAATAAATGTTATTACGAACGTCGGAATTAAGAAATATGTAGATTGGTCCTGTTTCCTTGAGTCAAACAACGCCTGATTTGATGCATCCCCTGGTCTTCACCTGCCTGCACCTTGGTTGTAATATATATATATATATTATATATATATATATATATATATATATATATAGAACAACCTTTCACGTCCATATCTACCAAAAACCCGGCACAAAATGTATTGTTCCGCTCGAAAATCTTTCGAAAATAGGCGCCATTGAGAAAAATTCGTTGCGTGTCAAAAAAAAAAAAAAAAGGAACTGTGATTGGTCACTGAGGAGTGAGAGATGTGTATTTCTGGTGATAGAAGTTCACTCTCGACGTGGTTCGGAAGTCACGTAAAGCCGTTGGTCCCGTTGCTGAATAACCACAGGTTCCATGCAACGTAAAAGCACCATACAAACACCCGTAGAGAAATATCATCCACTATAAAATCTACATTTCTGGTCCGACTTTGGTTCAATTCAGTCTCGTAGTTTCGCCGTTTATATCGAATACAACACACTTAGTGTGACTGTCGGCTTTATATTCAAGATTAATTTTTTTTTTCAGTCACAACCGGAAGAGATTAAAACGGTTGTCAACACGGCGTTGGAATGCGGCTACCGCCATATCGACACCGCTTACCTCTACCAGAACGAAGGGTCGATTGGCGAAGTCCTGAAGGAGTGGCTGGACAGCGGAAGGATTCAACGAGAGGAACTCTTCGTCACCACTAAAGTAAGGATGTTCGGGTTCAGATGACTTTAAAAGGCCCGGATTTGAATCGGTCATGAAAATCGTTAATATAGGGACGTTAGTACTAGACCGATGTAATTTGATTAAGAAAAATTAATATTTCTGTAATGTTATATAAAATATGCTGCTTAGCTATTTATTTTATTTTTTTGATGATCAGCAACTATGAAGTCAATCTTAGTATTTATCACAGGATAGATAGTACTAATTTTTCAAAAGCTGTTATAATTGCAAATGGTTTATTTGTTTTACTCCGATGAAATAATTAAACGAAATGGTCAGATTTAACCTACAATTTCCCTCCTCAGCCTAATAACGTTGACTGATTAATTTATTCAGCTGGCGTTACAACGTCAAGTCGAATTCAGTAACGTATTATTCCATTTGACTAATCGGCAAGGTAATGATAAAAGCTTATGCGAAGTATAAAGCCACCAATAAATATAAAGTAAAGAATTATTTAATCTCATTATTTTCAGTTGCCATTTATCGCCAATCGAGCGGAGGACGTCGCTAGGTTTCTGGACAAGTCGCTGGAACGACTTAACTTGGACTACGTCGATCTGTATCTGATTCACAACCCGGTAGGACTAATAGGTAATACGACGAAACATTATCCTATTTCTCACTTTTGTTATTACGTTCTCTCGTTTATCATATTGCTCGTTACAGTAACACTTATTTTCTCTCGTTCTTTCTTTATCTATTTATTTAATTTACATCTGCATAAAGGGAAACACGACGACGATGTCTGGCCTGTGGATGAAGATGGCAACGTCATAATGGATCTCGACACCGACTTGGAGTCACTTTACAAAGGCATGGAGAAGCTGGTAGGTGGCTTCGTCCTTCATGAACTCTTGGAAAATAATGACTGCGGAAGATACTATATTACTATTACGGTCTTCGCAACATTACATTGATCTTGTGACATAATATCATCGTTGTTTTTATTATGATAAAACTTTGATCTTTTTTTATTTTTTTACGTATCTTCATTTAATTGTGTTTATTTTTTCCTTGATGTTTTCAGCTTTTGTTACGTTGTGGCATTCTGTTCTGTAGCTTAGCGTATTAACGGCCCGATTGGGTTTGTTCCATAATATAACAGTGTAGGCCTATACCTACCTTTAGAATGATAATAATAATGATTCCAGGCTGATTCTGGAAAGGCGAAGGCAATTGGAATCTCCAACTTCAACAGCAAGCAGATTGAAAGAATCATGAAGGGTAAGTCTCTCTCTCTCTCTCAAGACATTTGCGAGGTGATTCTCTCTCTCTCTCTCTTTCTCTGACTGACTGATCCCGTCTGTCTTATTCCAGTGTGTCGAATCAACCCTGCAAATCTCCAGGTGGAGTTGCACGCATACCATCAGCAGAAGGCGCTGAGGGAGGTGTGCTCGAAGTATGGAATCCCTGTTTGTGCCTATGGTCCCATAGGCGCTCCCTACAAGGCTCAGGGGTAAGGACTCTCTCTCTCTCTCT
The DNA here is from genome assembly GCF_015104395.2 of Macrobrachium nipponense. Lineage (NCBI taxonomy): Eukaryota > Metazoa > Arthropoda > Malacostraca > Decapoda > Palaemonidae > Macrobrachium > Macrobrachium nipponense. The sequence goes on along the minus strand of NC_061101.1, from coordinate 2,906,035 downwards.
CTCGTAAGACATTTGTATATTAGTGTGAACTCTGTTATGCAATTAGGTATGTCTGATGGTTGGAGTGCGGTTGATCAACGTACTAAGTTGCAGCCCTCTAGCCTCAGTAGTTTTTGGAAAACTAAGAATATTTATAAAGTTTCCTTTCTTTTCATTATTTTGTTTTGAGGTTCATCCTCCGTTTCATGTAGTACTATAGCTGGTTCACTTAAGGTAGATTCTTGGATGAGCCAAATGCTTACGAGAAGTTTGTTTGGAGGCCAAGAATCTACCTTAAGTGAACCAGTTATAATTATCGAGGTGATTTGAAGTTTTGTTTTGAAGAGGACCTAAATTATAGTGGCTGGAAACGAAGGTCCTCTGCATCTATTATAGAAGGTATAGTACTACCTACCAGTAAGTGTTGGACATGCGTGCTTGCTTGTAAGTTGGTTTGACGTACTTTCGTTGGGTGTTGCGTATGATTGAATAAAACGTGCATGGGGGATCATCCCCCAAAATCCACGTATACTTGTTCAATTATATATATATATATAATATATATATATATATATATATATATATATATATATCACAAAATCCACGTAAGACAATGAGTGAAACCCGGGACATTGAACAAGTATACGTTCGTTGTTTATGCTACATTTTCAAGTTCACTACGAAAGAACTTATTCAAAGTCCCGGTTTTCACTCACCTTCTTACGTGGATTTGGGGGATGACCCCCATGAGAAGATACGAACATAATGTGGCGGGATCACAAGCTTAAAAAGCAAGTGGCAAATCCCCCCCACATAATCTTAACCAATCCAGCTGCCAAACTCACCCTCTGTCACACTTTCCTCTTTACACAACAAAATACACGCAGAACAATTGACCTATAGCTAAAAAAAAAAAACAAAAAAAAAAAAACAAAAAAAAAAAAAAAAAAAAAAAAAAAAAAAAAACGTACTTCCAACCACTCCAGGCTATCCTGTGCTGTCTGCTAACAACAACAAGACAAAAACCAAGAACCACAACCAAAGACCCAAAACCCCACAACTCTAACAACAACCAAAGACCAAAACCCACAACAAAACAGCACCCAAGAACCACAACAACAACCAAGGAACACAACCCCAACTCGACAACACAGCAAACAAACAAGACCACTGCACAAACAATTAAAAAAAAAAAAAAACACACACACACACAAAGGCAACACACATACCCACTAACAACACCAAACTTAACAATTACTAACAACAACCCTCAACTAGCTATAACAATCACATACAACCCTCAGGAACTCGCACATAGTAACTCAACAAAAACCTCATAGCACAACAAACTCTTAAGCAACAATATCAAACTAAACAAAACAAACAACAAATCAATAACATAACTCAACTGACTTTCAATTCCATCAAGACTAACACTCTCGACGTGGTTCGGAAGTCACGTAAAGCCGTTGGTCCCGTTGCTGAATAACCACTGGTTCCATGCAACGTAAAAACACCATACAAACAAACAAACAAAACTAACCAAAAACACAGAACTCCAACAACTAACAGGACCAGAACTCACCAACAGCCAATACAGTCGTTAACGATCCATACAGCAATTACACCCTCTCTCACACACACACACACAAGCGCCTCAGCGGCGTGGTTGGTATGGTATTAGCGTCCCACCTCGGTGGTCGCGAGTTCGATTCTCGACTATTCCATTGAGGAGTGAGAGATGTGTATTTCTGGTGATAGAAGTTCACTTTCGACGTGGTTCGGGTGGTTCGGAAGTCACGTAAAGCCGTTGGTCCCGTTGCTGAATAACCACTGGTTCCATGCAACGTAAAAACACCACACACACACTCACACGTTGTCAAATGGAACTCCATAACTCATCCATAATGTTGCCAAGAGTAGTACTACGTATTTTGGATGTTATATAGACGTATATATATATATATACGTCTATATAACATCCAAAATACGTACTACTACTCTTGGCAACATGTTCGTACGTTCTCAACTTTACAGTTACGTAGAATGAAAACGCAAGTAAGGGAAAACCGTTTTCTTTATTTTTAATTTCGACCTCAGGCGGGGTGACGACTCTCCCATATTATTGGAACACCCGACGGTGGCTTCAATCGCAGAGCGTCTCGGTAAGACTCCGGCGCAGATTCTCATCCGGTTCCTGATCCAGCTGGGAATCGTCGTGATTCCCAAATCAACGAAGCCAGAGAGAATTCGACAGAATTTCCAGGTAACGAAGTGAATTATCTCTGTTGTCAAGGTCATTACAGAGGGGGACTGGTGGGCTTCGATAATGTCTGAACGTTTCAACTGTATCTTAACGGATGTGTCATTGAAAGTTTTGAAATCTATGATTTCAACTCTTGTATTTTACGTGTTCGTTCTGTTGCTAAAGCTATTATCTTTATCATGATACGTACACACTCTTAATTAAGTTCATATAATACTTTTGACTGACCTTAACTGCTCTCGAGAATTTTATGGTTTCTATATATTATTTAGTAAAATTGTTTAGTTGTACGTTGATTTCATCAGAAAATATGGAATAAATTTTTTAAAACTAGACTCTTGCCAGTAAGGAAAGCTTGGCAATATCAATATAAGTATGATATGTAGATGTATAGTTAAGAAATATAAAACCAAACTTGAAGATTTGCAAGAAACGACGGAATCTCTAAATAAATAAGAAGAGATTGACTAAAACAACGAACACTGAAGCCCATCAGTAAGCAAAGACACTAAAACAAATAAGCAATAAAAAAAGAGGGGCTGGCGTAGGCAGATGAAAGCAATTAAAAACTGCTATATAGATAATAGGGAAAGATAAAAGAAGAGAGGAACAATACCAGACATTAGAACGAAATCGCTACAAAAATCAGATCAGGATACAAATTTAGGGACACTGATATCCCTTAACAGAAAACTGGAGAATATAAACGGATAGCCCTCAAAATTAAGAGAGTTCTTAACCTGGAAAGCGACGGATGTCAAAGCTAAGTAGCGCGGCTCTGCCTCAGTTATAAAGAAGAAATGAAAGGGAGTTGGGGGAAAGTAAAGTAGAAATATTGGATTGTTAGTAATTTAGAAATATCTGTAATTTTAGGGGGTTAATTTGGCTGCAAAAAAAAGGATAATAGACATGAATTACAATAAACATTTTGAAGTAACATGAAGTAAAGTTAAACTAAATAACGAGTAAAGTAAACAATTAAGGGAATAAAGTTTTGCACCTCATAAACAGTGTATAGTGTGCGTAAATGTGTTTATGGAGTGAGCGCCTTAGGAAACAGGGGAAAACAAAATGCTTTAAATCGTTCGCACAGCCGCACTTGCTGTGACCTTCTATGACTTCTCCAGGTTGCGCAAGAACAGGTTTATTTGCAGATGGGACACCTTCATCTCAGCTGGATGCTGGGAAGGACTTTCTTGGTAGGAAAATATCCCGAGTGGGAAAGTACCGCGTCAGTGCACCTCGCGCGTTGCACTGTAGGCACGACTTTTAAGGTTTTTTGCAGCGTCTGTTCTATACCCTTAGCTGCAACCTCTCTCATTCCTTTTACTGTAGCTACGTTCATATTCTCTTTCTTCCATCTTACTTCCTATTTTTACTCTGAGTTTTGAAAGCTTTAACAGGAGGAAAACCTCGAAGTTACATTGTGAATTAATTGTTCGAAGAGGCTGAAGGAAAGTAAGCTGGAAGAAAGAGAATATGAGCGGAGGTACAGTAAAAGGAATGAAAGGGGTTGCAGCTAGGGGCAGAAGGGACGCCTTGAAGACTCTAGTAATGGCTGCAGAGGTGTTGACGCTTTGATGAATGCCGTTATTATAGCTATAATTATCGATGTTATTGTCGCGATTATTATTCAAATTAGCATTTATCTCTAGCATTTCATTCCCGTTTTTTATATATATTTTTCTAGGTGTTCGACTTCAAGCTGAGTCCGGAAGACATGTCCGCTCTAGACTCCCTAGACAAAGGCGAAAGTGGACGCATATTCATCTTCGAGGATGTGCTTAAAGGGTAAGATTCATGTCTCTCTCTCTCTCTTTGTGTGTGTGTGTGTGTGTGTGTGTTTTCAGGGTAGTACCAGGTTGGGTTGGGAAGTGGCTATCTATAGTCTTGTCACGTGTGTTTTTTATCATTTATATATATCTGAATGTTATGTATATATATATATATATATATATATATATATATATATATATATATATATATAATAAAAAGAGTATGGCCAGCAGAAACTTCAGCATTTTTCGTTAAAACTTTATTTTCATCCAACGCCTACGTTTCGGGATACAAATCCCATCTTCAAGGCTAAAAACAGAGAAGAATTAAAATTCTATACATTAAATCAGACTAAGATGAGGCACAGTAATAAATTACGCTTTGAAAAAAATTATATAGATTAATTAACAATATATCAGTGAAATTCGAATTTTATATAAAAGTAAGACTGTAACCTATTGAATAAGAGATCAACAGTAAAAAGCAAAGCCACTAAGTACAATGACACTTCAAAATAAATAAACAAACAAAACACTTAAAAACACAAACCACACGTGAACAACTAAGAAAATTGCGTTATTACTAAAAATAGGAGAAAAATATTGAATCCTAACAGGCAAAAAATTTCTGTATATGATTACAAAAGGAGAAAAAGAAAAAAAGTAAAAAAATATATATGCATATAAAGGCGGACACAAAGCAAAAAATAGCGAAACGAGAACTCACCGGTACAGAAGTATAGATAAGACTGAATAAGTATTATTTATTTTTGACAAAAGGGGAGAGGCAAATACAAAGGCGAGAAGGTAGAAAGGGCGAATGGTCTATTAAGTAATGTTCAGTTGTACAGCAGTTGAATGGTTGTTGAGGGTTGGTGACAATCGTTTAATGAAGAGGGACTCGAGAATGGGTAATGACCGGTTATCTATTGCTTAGGATAAGATTTTAAAATCATTGTACTGAATGTTATGTTTACATTTTGTTGCATGGTTGCGTATTGCAGAAAATTCTTTCTTGGATAAAGTTAATGTAATTTGGGAACCTATGTCGGTAATTCGAGTCGGCTGTTGAAAGTTCGCATCGATTGCCATCGGGGTGTCAGTCACCGAACAGGATTAACTTTATCTAAGAAAGAATTTTCTGCAATACACAACCATGCAACAAAATGTAAACATAGCATTCAGTACAATGATTTTAAAATTTTATCCCAAGCAATAGATAACCGGTCATTACCCATTCTCGAGTCCCTCTTCATTAAACGATTGTCACCAACCCTCAACAACCATTCAACTGCTGTACAACTGAACATTACTTAATAGACCATTCGCCCTTTCTACCTTCTCGCCTTTGTATTTGCCTCTCCCCTTTTGTCAAAAATAAATAATACTTATTCAGTCTTATCTATACTTCTGTACCGGTGAGTTCTCGTTTCGCTATTTTTTGCTTTGTGTCCGCCTTTATATGCATATATATTTTTTTACTTTTTTTCTTTTTCTCCTTTTGTAATCATATACAGAAATTTTTTGCCTGTTAGGATTCAATATTTTTCTCCTGTTTTTAGTAATAACGCAATTTTCTTAGTTGTTCACGTGTGTTTTGTGTTTTTAAGTGTTTGTTTATTTATGAAGTGTCATTGTACTTAGTAGCTTTGCTTTTTACTGTTGATCTCTTATTCAATTAGTTACCGTCTTACTTTTATATAAAATTCGAATTTCACTGAAATATTGTTAATTAATCTATATAATTTTTTTCAAAGCATAATTTATTACTGTGCCCCATCTTAGTCAGATTTAATGTATAGAATTTTAATTTTTCTCTGTTTTTAGCCCTGAAGATGGGATTTGTATCCCGAAACGTAGGCGTTGGATGAAAATAAAGTTTTAACGAAAAATGCAGAAGTTTCTGCTGACCATACTCTTTTTATTAAAGATACGACTTTCTAGAAGCGACAATTGTTGGATTTCTGTTTCATGGCAGGGCAAGAAAGAACACAGAATTCGTTGTTTCATATATTATGTAAACTTAACTGTATGGTAGCTTAACAGAAACTAAATATACATTGTAGATTTCAGTAAAAGGTAAACAGTAATAATTACAGTACTCAACAGTTTGAGTAAAAGGTACAATTATAATAAATACATTGTTACGTATGAATACAGTATGTAGTTATACAACTAATTACACCAAGTGTAGTTAGCAATCTCACAACAATGCCATTCATATATATATATATATATATATATATAATATATATATATATATATATATAATATACACACACACACACCACCACAATATGAGTGTGAACGTGAATGGATACGAATTCCTTTGTCCATCTAATTTTCTTTTAAATATTCGTCACTAATAATCTGCACAAACATTTATTATCAAGTAAAAACGCCCAATACTAAAGAGCCTCCTTTTTTCCCCTCGCATTTCAGGATATCGAAACACCCGGAATATACTTTCCACATCCCCGTGTGAAAGAAGAGGAACGCCAGAAGATGGAACTAGTCACTAGAGAGAGCAAGGGGGTCGTTCCATCGGCAAATCCCTCATCTTATCTCACCACCACTACTACTACTACTGTTTTCGTTGCTCAGTTATAAAATGGAGGAATAAAACAAGCAAGGGAGCCGTTTCAAAGGCATATCCCGCCCACTACTACTACTACTACTACTACTACTATCAGTTGTGACGTAACTAAATGTTCAATGGATCTTCTTAAGGGTTTGAAATAAATGGTCGTGGGTTTAATTAGTTTGAATGCATCCTGTAAGCCATTTGCAATGCTGAAAATTATGTCCTACGTTTAAGCTCGGAAATCTTTTATCTTCAAACGAATTTGTGAAGGTCCTCAATAGATAAAAGGAATTTCATCCGAATCAACTTTCCAGAATTATAATCTGTCAGAACTAGAACAGGATTTCTTTGCGGAACCTGCTGTAAAAAACACCATTAGTAATACTTACAGTGCGCCCCGTGAGGTGCACTGACGGCATTATATCTTCCTACGGAAGTTTAAACGTACGAGTCCGTCACTTTTAACAATGAACTGAGGCTGCGTGACGTCATTTCCTGTAACTGTGGGATCTGGATTAAAGTGATGAACTTTTATCTTTGTTGCCGATCATGATACTGTATTGAAACTTGAACTCAAAAGAGTTCATGATATAATGAGACTTGGGCACAAAAGACTTCATATTATAATGAAACTTGGACCTAAAAGAGTACATGATATAATGAGATTTGGACACTAAAGAGTTCGTGATATAATGAGACTTGGACACAAAAGTGTTCGTGATATAATGAGATTTGGACACAAAAGAGTTCATGATATAATGAGACTTGGACGCAAAAGTGTTCGTGATATAATGAGACTTGGACGTAAAAGAGTTCATGATATAATGAGACTTGAACTCAAAAGAGTTCATGATACAATGAACTTGGACCCAAAAGTGTACATGATATAATGAAACTTGGACCTAAAAGTGTACATAATATAATGAGACTCGGACGCAAAAATGTATATGATATAATGAGATTTGGACACAAAGGTGTACATGGTATAATGAAACTTAGACACAAAAGTGTTCATGATATGATGATGCTTGAACTCAAAGTGTACATGATAGAATGAAACTTGAACACAAAAGTGTTCATTATATAATGGAACTTAAGCAGAATAGAGTTCATTATATCATGAACACTTTTGTGTTCAAATTTCATTATACCATGGACTCTTTTGAGTTCAAGTTTCATTCTATCACAAACACTTTTGGTAATTTTTCATTATACCATGAGCTGTTTTGTGTTCATTCCATTATATCATGAACACGTGTGTTCAAGTTTCATTATATCACGAACTCTATTGAGTTTAAGATTCATTATATCACGAACTCTTTTGTGTTCAAGACTTTAATTCTAAATGTTACCAACTTTATTTATTCATTTATTGTAATAGGCACTATAACGACATTTCTTAAAACAAGGGTTGATTAAAAGACTAATTCCATTAAAGAAATTATAATGTATATTATTTCTTGTAGTGCATCCTGTGATTGGCAAAAAGTATTATTATTAGCAAACAAATCTATAATTTTTTCCTCTGTAATTTCAACGACACATTCTAGTTTGGAAGGATCTTTTTATTTCCAATGTATATTTGACCAAGTGCTTATCATACGTTGAATAATAAATATATATATTTCATTATAAAATATGGCTGCATAAGCAGAGTTAAATTTACACTATATACTCTCATTTTCTATTCTTTAATTTTTTCAAAAGTTGTGCAATAATAATAATAATAATAATGCAAACGTTTGTAGAAATAATAATAATAATAGATAATAAGATAAAATAAAATCAATAATAATAATAATAATAATAATAATAATAATAAGGCAAACGTTTGTACTAATTATACTATATTATATGATAATAATATGATAATACGTTTTTCACAATCACGGGACGCCGCTTACAGAGACGAACACGAACACACTATAAATAAATTCATAATAACTTCCTCAATGGAATTAGTCTTATTTAATTCATGTATATCGATTTTTTTTTTTACCACACCCATTAAAAAAAGAACAAGAAGATAACAAACTGTTACGTACTATAAAAAATAAATTGACAAACGAAAGCTATACAACAATATCCGTGCAGGCAATTGCCCATACGTATCTTGCATAAAGCTATTGGCTGGCGTGTCACCACCGCGTTGCCAGACGTATACACTACTTACCTGATTTCAACATTTCCCCGAAAAACAAATCGATAAAGAAATCTTTGTTTACGGCTAACTCGAGATTATATTGAAAGAGACGTTTCGAGAACGCTTAAATGAACGAGAAAGTCTCCCTCAAAACGAACTTTCAGTGCGTGAGCACGAAAGTGGAATTAAGAACGTACGTATTGGCTACTTATGGCTTAGGAGTGAGAGAGATGGTCAGCTGGCTGCCTGGCTCACAGTCGGCCAAGCCGTCGTAGAAGTAATAACTTCCTACGGGTGACTTTTAAAGATATTTTAGAGAAGTTTTTATTTGTTAATAGAAGTGAGAGACAATGTTGTGTTCTTGTGGTGTTTGCAGCCGGACAGGCGAAACGGAAAATGGGGTGTGTTTGAAACTGTCGATCTTGTGCGCCCTCTTCGACAGGCAGAGGTCTCTCGTGTCCGCAGGTAATATATACGCATCAGGGAAATGGTACCGATTATATATATATATTATATATATATATATATAATATATATATATATATATATATATATATATATATATATATATATATATATATATAGATATATATATATTATATAATTATTTAATATTATAATTATATTAATTATTTATTATTATTATTATTTATATTATAATATTAACAACCAAGGAGCAGGCAGGTAGGTGTAGACCAGGGGATACGTCAAATCAGGCGTTGTTGACGCAAGGAAACAGGCCAATCTACATATTTCTTAATTCCGACGTTTCGTAATAACACTTATTACATCTTCTGGGAATCTGTCAATTAATGAACATGATAAAATATTTAAACATCCTTAAATTTACTAAAAAAAATGTAAAAAGTAAGACTAAAATATGTTAAAATATACGATTAAAAATATATATATTTAAAAGCTGAGACCGTCGGCGGTCTCAGCTTTTAAATATATAGTTTTTATTCGTATATTTTAACAAATTTTAGTCTTCTTACGTTTTTTAATTTTTTTTAGTATATTAAAGATTCTTTTATAATTCCATCATATTCATTAATTGACAGATTCCCAGAAGATGTAATAAGTGTTATTACAAAACGTCGGAATTAAGAAATATGTAGATTGGCCGGTTTCCTTTGAATCAACACCTGATATATATATATATATATATATATATATATATATATATATATATATATATAGATTGTTAATTTGTTTATATACTTTTCATCCAATATAACGAACGTTAATTAATTGACCGGTAAGATTGGCGTGAATTAGCTGGTACAATTGCTCGGAAATAGGAAGTAGTACAAATAATTTCAGGTTGTTGTTACTAGGGAATGAGTGATCTGTTTTCTGTGCGCCACCACGGGCTCTTGCTCCAGAACAGGAACAGCCCGTGGTCAGGTCAGTAACGTGACCTCGTCGTGATTATTTCTTGCACTTCGATCTCAAGGCTTCGTAGTGACATGTGTATCCAAGGAAGCGTGAAAAATTCTAGAAGTTTTATAAATATATATGTATATATATATATATATATATATATATATATATATATATATATAGAGAGAGAGAGAGAGAGAGAGAGAGAGAGAGAGAGAATGTTTGTATGTATATGTGAGGCGTATAAGGGTATTATATATATATAAATATATATATATATATATATAGATATATATATATATATATATATATATATATATATATATATATATATATATATATATATCTATATATATATATATATATATTGTTGTGAATTAGCATAATTTATTTTGTTCGTCCACTGACCAAAACTCAGTATATATATATATATATATATATATATATATATATATATATATATATATATATATATATATGTGTGTGTGTGTGTGTGTCCGTGACCTTGATTATAATACAGATTTTTTTACTGATCTGATTTAGAGTCTATGAAGTGGTGTGGGGATAATTCAAACATTAAAGCTTTACAAGATTAAATATAATTTTGATAAGCTGTTTCTCTTTATCGCCCACTAAGTCAATGATAAGGACTGATATGGTATTACGCAGATATCAAACCATGATAACAAAAGCAATAATAACAATAATAGTAAATCGATCATTTACGCCTTAGGCCTATATTTAAGTTCTTTTGTGTCACCCTATTAGCCTAACATACCCAGAAGTGACTCCACGCTCAAGGTCTTGACTTAAAATCTAAATATTTCCTAAATTTAGGTAGGGTTAACCCTTAATATATATATTATATATATATATATATATATATATATATATATATATATATATATATAGCCCTTCAATTTAGGTAGGGTATCCTTTAGAATATACATATCCAATCAATTTAGGTAGGTTTATCCTTTAGAATATACATATCCAATCAATTTAGGTAGGTTTAACCCTTAGAAACTTATATATATCCTTTCAATTTAGGTAGATTAACCCTTAAAATCCATATATCCCTTCAATTTGGGTAGATTAAAACCTTACGAACTTGTATGTATCCCCTCAATTTAGGTAGGTTTAACCCTTAAAACACACTTATCCCTTCAATATAGGTAGGTTTAACCCTTAAAACACATTTATCCCTTCAATACAGGTAGGTTTAACCCTTAAAACACATATATCCCTTCAATTTAGGTAGGTTTAACCCTTAAAACACATTTATCCCTTCAATTTAGGCAGGTTTAACCCTTAAAACACATTTATCCCTTCAATTAAGGTAGGTTTAACCCTTAAAATCCATATATCCCTTCAATTTAGGTAGGTTTCACCCTCAAAGTCCATATATCCCTTCAATATATGTAGGTTTAAATGGTTTTGCGTCGTCATACGCCCTAATCTCGTCGTAGAAGTATCACGTTTTTCCTTCCGGTGGCTGTGAAGAGAAAAAAAAGTTCCGTGGAGGAATGAGAAAGAGTGACAGACGCACACGTACACAGAGAGACGTATGGGGGAGTAATTCGGGAAGGAGAGAGGGGATGGTAAATTCAGAAAGAAAGACGTCTTACCAGTAAGAGAGAGAGAACGGCATTCATAAATCCTACATAAATAGCTGCTGAATTACTTAAACGTTCGTCTACATTGGTGCTCGTTTAACTAACCAAACTAACATCCTGTTTGACCCTAGACCTAGTGCAAGCTATTTGAATTCAGTCCTAACTATGGCATTTAATAATGATTTTTACGTTTTATTTCATATATTTCCTTTTGAGGAAATACAAATTCAGAGATATAATGTCAACACTGTATGTTCAGCTCTCGGTTGGAGAAGTTTATGCTGTTTTAGACGTTCGTGCACCTTCCTGAAAAAATAAATAAAAACTGCGGTTTTTACTGATTTGGAGGCACAGCAATATATTTTAACGATCTCCATCCCTCTCATTTATCATACCTACATTACAGAAAAGCCTTCGAATGATAGAGAAGAAGAAATAAGAGGAGGAGAAGAAACACCTTTAACGCCGTATGGTACTACCACGGGCAAAAGGAGACAACCCAGTCTAGATAGCTCAGAAAACGCTAGACCCATAAAGATGCTTAAACCGGCTCTCGACGACGACGACGACGACGAAGAAGAAGATGAAAGCGACTACACCAGCAGCGACGAGGAAAGCTCAGAGGACGAAGGAGACGAGGACCTGGATCCAGAGCAGCTGCGAGAAAAGATTCTCGAATACAGGGCTGAGAAGGAGGCGCTCCTGCGAGAGCGGGCGAGGCTGGAATTGAAGCTGATCCGGATGGAGGCCGAACAGGCCGTAATGATGAAGATTGGGTTATGATAATTCGGAGCAAATAGGCCGAGTGACAATATATATATATATATAATATATATAAATTTATATATATATATAGATATTATATATATATATATATATATATATATATATATAATATATATATATATATATAACATATTGCTCACTCGGGCTTTTAATAGACTCATCTTCTTCCACTTGAGGTAGTTAGTAAAAAGTGATTCCTTTTTCATCTTATCTTAATGATTAATTCGACGACGCTTTGGCCACTAAACTAAGCCAGTTATAGAATTTAATATCTACCTAGGACGATGTTTTTATAAACTTAGATTTACGTCAGAATAAAAAACAGTTGTGTTCATAAACGCGCACGCTTTGTCATACATAATCAACTAAGCTCAGGAATACGTATAGACCTATAAGGGAAAACAACAATTTTTTTATCTTTCCAGTCTATAAACAAATTCCCTTTTGAGACGTATTTAGTTTATCTGTTATAAAAAAAGGGAAGAAAAGTTAGAGATTAAAAACATCCTGTTAGATAGTACTGAGACAGCGCCGTCTGGTCTAGCCAATAGGAGAATTCACCGCTACCTACGTATACTCGCTGTTGGGAAACCATTACGTTTTTCGTAATTTTTTCACTTATCACGGCTTTCTCATGCTTTTGTTATTACGCTTAATTCATTCCCATTATTTGCTTTTTTAAATATAAACAAACGCACGTTTATTTTTCCCTTGCATATAATTTTGTTAAATTTACATACGTTTACGTTTTAGGTACTAATGTAGAAATAATGTGCGCTCGTATAGAATACAAATTACATCAATATACGTTTGATGTTTATTTTTCTTTCTGTTTCCTGTCTTTATTCAGATGTATGCGTACGTATGTATGTATTTTCAACTTTTCCTTTATCGACTTCTTGAAGCAATACGTATGCGAAGCCTTTTAGACCGTGTCGATGGTGACGTCACTACTCCTGCGAGTAGTTGCCAGTTAAGGATTTAATCGCGTTCATTTCGTCACGTTTTAAAATATACTGCCCCGCATGTGCTGTGATTAAAATAACTTCCGACAATAAAAATGGATGAGTAAAATTTAGCTACGGACGTTAAAAAGCGGATAATAAACTTCAAATTATCACGTTATAATTAGTTTGTCATTTAGTTTCTGTAGAATGCTGGCATTTATGCAGTGGCGCTCAATTTACGCGAATGTATAGAACATAAGATATAAGACAACTTTAAGAATAACAAATGATTGAAAAGTCGTTTAATTTTAAAAGAAGCAATTTGATGCTTTCCATCCCATTCTTCAGCTTAATTCACATTTATCCGTACATTCTTAAATTATTCACATTTATGTTCACATTGCAATATCTATGAATTTTCCTCGCGTGACCATTCTAATCTTGAAAAATACATTTTGACAAAGTTAATGACATTTTTTGGCACACGAAATATAGATATGATCCTATCTTGAATGATTATACACTAATTCACATCATGAATAATAATTCTGAAATTTCAGTTGGTTAAAGATATTTGCATTTCTACAACTGATTCTTCTTATTACTGTTTTTTTTTTTCAGATTTCCCTGAAGCTACTTGGTACGCTGTTTGTAGACAAGAGCTAATAAGGATTATTAGTGATTATGGCGAGTGGTTATCAGGTACTAATATTTAGTAAACACTTAAAGGAATTGGGTGCAAAAAAACATGTGTATATATATATATATATATATATATATATATATATATATATATATATATATATATAACTATTTCCAAATTCCTCACCCTGTATGTAGTATATAAATTGCTCAAAGGTGATGTATCTAATTTATGTTGTTATACAAACGATATATATCTCTCATTACCTGTGTGAGGGTTACTCCATCATAGTATTGCAATCATACACATACTATGTATCTCTCATTACCTCTGTGAGGGCTGTTCCCTCATAGAGTTGAAGTTATACAAACACTATACATCTCGTTACCTCTGTGAGGGCTGTCCCGTCATAGAATTGCAGTTATACAAACACTATACATCTTTCATTACCTCTGTGAGGGATGTTCCCTCATAGAATTGTAGTTATACAAACACTACATCATTCATAACCTCTGTGAGGGATGTTCCCTCATAGAATTGTAGTTATACAAACACTATACATCTTTCATTATCTCTGTGAGGGATGTTCCCTCATAGAATTGTAGTTATACAAACACTACATCTTTCATAACCTCTGTGAGGGATGTTCCCTCATAGAATTGTAGTTATACAAACACTATACATCTTTCATAACCTCTGTGAGGGATATTCCCTCATAGAATTGTAGTTATCACAAACACTATACATCTTTCATAACCTCTGTGAGGGATGTTCCCCTCATAGAAATTATAGTTATACAAACACTACATCCTTTCATTACCTCTGTGAGGGGATGTCCCCTCATAGAAATTGTTGTTTTTTATACAAACACTATACATCATTTCATTACCTCTGTGAGGGATGTTCCCTCATAGAATTGTAGTTATACAAAACACTACATCAATTTTACCTCTGTTGAGGGATGTTTCCCTCATAGAATTATAGTTTAATAAACGCCACTATGTATTCTTTCATTCCTCTGTGAGCCCTCATGCCCAGAATTATAGTTATACAACCATATGTATCTTTCATACCTCTGTGAGGGATTGTTCCCTCATAGAATTATAGTTATACAACCCACTGTATCTTTCATTGCCTCTATTGAGGGATTCCCTCATAGAATTGCAGTTATATAAACACTGTATCTTTCACCCTGTTCCTCTGTGAGGATGTTCCCTATAGAATTGTTAGTTATATAAACACTATGTATCTTTCATTACCTCTGTGAGGGATGTTCCCTCATAGAATTGTAGTTATATAAACACTACATCTTACATAACCTCTGTGAGGGATGTTCCCTCATAGAATTGTAGTTATACAAACACTATACATGTATAACAGAATCACGAAAGTTAGGAACGTGATAAATCCATAAATAAAGATAAATGCCACGAAGGAAAAATAAACGAAGGAGTCTGCGAGATCTTTCGGCTGAAAAGCCCTTTACTGAAGCAGCTACTGACAAAAATACGAGAAAAGACAATACAAGAAGGTTTGTATAACTGACAGATAGGGATTATAAAAGGATTAGTGCCTAGAATCCGACACACCTGGAAGATAAGAAACCTTCCCAAACAAGCATAAACAAAGGGTGCAATTAAAGGTTTAAGACAATCATCTCAGATACAATCTCCAGACAATTAAAGGATTATAGGTGACAGCTATACGGAACCTGGTAGACAAAACCATATTCACAAAAAATGACAGACATACATTACAATAAAATTTTTTTTAATAACTCTAAGGCAACTGATTTTTATTTAAGTCAGTAATTATATATTTGAGGTCATTCTTAAACATGTTACAGATACAGGGTCTAAATGAAAAAAAGGGGGGGGGCCACGACTAACATTGAAATTACAATGAAAAGTAAGTTGTATTAAAGCAGATTCTAAAAGATTTCGTGATAAGACATCTCTTGACCGTGCAATTACTGAACTGTCAATCCAATTAATTCGGTGGTTGTTTTCACTTAAATGAATAAATAATGCATTAGATTTTTGCCCAGTTTTTACAGAGTATTTATGCTGGCTTAGCCTTACTTCTAAGCCCTTGCTCGACTGTCCGAGGTAGAATGAGGGACAATCCATACATGGAATTTTATATATTATGTTGTTGCTTTCTCTGGGGCCATTTTTTATTAACATTCTTTTTAGTGTGTTATTATAGGAAGAAACAAGGTTGACATTAAAAGCTTTTAACAATGGTTTAATGGTTTCAAATCCGTTAAAATAAGGCAAACTGAGAATGTTCTTAGAATTTTCTTTCTGTGTGTTGTTTTCAGTATAAAACTTTTTGTGGGCTTTATTATTTTTCCTTCGTGGCATTTATCTTTATTTAAACACTATACATATTCATTACCTCTGTGAGGGATGTTCCCTCATAGAATTGTAGTTATACAAACACTATACATCTTTCATAACCTCTGTGAGGGATATTCCCTCATAGAATTGTAGTTATACAAACACTATACATTTTCATTACCTCTGTGAGGGATGTTCCATCTTAGAATTGTAGTTATACACACCAAACATCTTTCATTACCTCTGTGAGGGATGTTCCCTCATAGAATTGTAGTTTATACAAACACTATATCTTATTACCTCTATGAGGGGTGTTCCCTCATAGAATTGTAGTTTAACAAACACATACATTTCTTATCTCTGTGAGGGATATTCCCTCATAGATTGTAGTTATACAAACACTATACATCTTTCATTACCTCTGTGAGGGATCCCTCATGAATTGTAGTTATACAAACACTACATCTTTCATAACCTCTGTGAGGGATATTCCTTCATAGAATTGTAGTTATACAAACACTATACATCTTTCATAACCTCTGTGAGGGATATTCCCTCATAGAATTGTAGTTATACAAACACTATACATCTTTCATTACCTCTGTAGGGTTATTCCCTCAGAATTGTAGTTATACAAACTATACATCTCATTACCTCGTGAGGGATGTTCCCTCATAGAATTATAGTTATACAAACACTATACATCTTTCATAACCTCGTGAGATATTCCCTATAGAATTGTTTGTTATACAAACACTATACATCTTTCATTACCTCTGTGAGGGATATTCCCAATAGAATAGGGTAGAATAGTTATAAAAACACTATACTCTTTCATAACCTCTGTGAGGGATTCCCTCATAGAATTGTATTTATAAACACTATACATCTTTCATAACACCCTCTGTGAGGGATATCTTTCTTATAGATGTAGTTATACAAACACTACTCTTTCTACCTCTGGGAGAAATTGTCTTTCATAGGGACATGTTTATACAAACCACATACATCTTTCATTACCTCTGTGAGGGATGTTCCCTCTAGAATTGTAGTTATACAAACACATACATCTCATACCTCTGTGAGGGTGTTCCCTCTGATTGTAGTTACAAACACTATCATCTTTCATACCTCTGTGAGGGACTGTGAGATATTCCCTCATTAGAATTGTAGTTATACAAACACTATTACATCTTTCATAACCCCCTCTGTGAGGGCTGTCCACTTTCATTATGAGGGTATTCCCTCATAGAATTGTGTCATACAATCTGTGAGGGATGTCCCCTATAGAATTGTAGTTAAAAAAAAACACTATACATCTTTCTAACCTCTGTGAGGGTTCCCTCATAATTGTAGTTATACAAACACGATACATTCTTTCATAACCTCTGTGAGGGATATTCCCTCATAGAATTTAGTTATACAAACACTACATCTTTCATTAACCTCTGGGTGAGAATGTTACCTCTAGAATTGTTGTTATACAAAAACTATATCTTTCATTACCTCTGTGAGGGATGTTCCCTCATAGAAATTTGTAGTTATCAAACAAGATACATCTTTCATCCTTGAGGGATGTTCCCTATAGAATTGTAGTTATACAAACACTACATCTTTCATAAACCTCTGTGAGGGAGTTCCTCATAATTGAGTTTATAAACACTATACATCTTTCATAACCTCTGTGAGGGATGTTCCTCATAGAATTGTAGTTATGCAAACACTATACATCTTTGCATTACTCTGTGAGGGAGTTCCCTATAGAATTGTAGTTATACAAACACTATACATCTTTCATAACCTCTGTGAGGGATGTTCCCTCATAGAATTGTAGTTATACAAACACTATACATCTTTCATAACCTCTGTGAGGGATGTTCCCTCATAGAATTGTAGTTATACAAACACTATACATCTTTCATTACCTCTGTGAGGGATGTCCGCTCATAGAATTGTTGTTATACAAACACTATACATCTTTCATTACCTCTGTGAGGGATGTTCCCTCATAGAATTGTAGTTATACAAACACTATACATCTTTCATTACCTCTGTGAGGGATGTTCCCTCATAGAATTGTAGTTATACAACCACTATACATCTGTCATTACCTCTGTGAGGGCTGTTTCCTCATAGAAATGCAGTTATGTAAACACTATACATCTCCCATTACCTCTGCGAGGGTTGTTTCTCATAGAATTTATATATATATATATATATAATATATAGATATATATATATATATATATATATATAATATATTATACGCCTTTCATTGTTCCTGTTGCTTGTGTATATGCTAAAAAATACCTGAGATTGTTGCTAAGGAGTTATCAATCTTTTTTACATTTGCTTGCTGGTTGCTTGCTTGTATTTAGGAATCATTTATGGAAAGTTATCGAAGCTCTTCATTTGGCGATATATAATATCTCTCTTTTTCTCGTCTTTCGAGTAAGAGAGATGAGAGATCTTTGGTTGGTGATTCGTATATTTAAATCAAGAGTACAAATGATGTATAGAAATGTCAAATATTTCCCCATGAGGAAGCCCCTACCCCGCGCCCCCCCCCCCCCCCAACCAAAAGAAACGGCAAATTAGGAAGTATTAAGATATGCTGAGTAGATTCAATTATTTGTAATCTTACTGGTGTTCGTCTTGAGGGTGATTTCATTATATTGTTTTGCAAAATTATCATTTATATATCTCCATAACAATCAGCTTAGGCTGTTGTGGTCGTTATATATTTATTTTAATTTTATATGAGCAAGTCTATTATTGATATTTTAGCTGATAGGTTCTGTAACTCTCTCTCTTTCTCTCTCTCTCTCTGCTACTGTGAGGGGTGTTCCCTTGCAGTGTGGCGATCTCACCTACCATCTCTCACTGTTTCTTAATCAAAACATCTTGTTTTAACCATCCTTATCTTACGTTCTATTAAAATATAAAACGTGAATTTTGCATTATTTTATTACCACACTTTTTTTTATGAGGTCTATGCGTACAAAATCAAGCAAGCACTGGAGGAAGTGCGAGAAACAGAGCCAGAAAATATATTATGAGGCGCAGATCCAGGATTCTAAAGTTGTAATTGGGAGAAGAAGACCCAACGGCTGCTCTAAGGAGTCGTAGTTAAAGAGATGAAAGAAAGGGTGAAGAAAAAAAAAAGTGCAAAAAGGACGTAAGGAAGTTACTGCAGACCCTTCGGTGCAACGTAAAAACACTATACGAACAAACAAACAAACCTTCGGTGAAGCTTACTGTTGGACCGTGCGAGGTGCAGAGACGGTTCTAGACCACCCTCCCCCTCAAAGGCGCCTCTGTGGCGTGGTTGGTATGGTGTTGGCGTTCCACCTCGGTGGTCGCGAGTTCGATTCTTGGCCATTCCATTGAGAAGTGAGAGATGTGTATTTCTGGTGATAGAAGTTCACTCTCGACGTGGTTCGGAAGTCACGTAAAGCCGTTGGTCCCGTTGCTGAATAACCACTGGTTCCATGCAACGTAAAAACACCATACAAACAAACAAACCCTCAAAGTGAGACCACCTTGACGTGGTGAGGGGGCTCTTGAACCCCTGGAATTTGTTCCCGGGTCTGAGTCCAAGAGTCTCACGTATTAAAAATATTAGAAATTTTTTGGAGTAATTTAGTGGAATTTTCCACTTTTTGATAAATTTTACTGCTTAGGTGAGTGAGAAGTTGTGGTGGTTGAGTCGCCACCTGATATGGTTTGGACCTAAGAGATGATGATGGGATTTTCATATAGCCATCTTGAGGACGGAACTATCTCCAGGGATCGGCCCATCGGAATCCAGGTTGTTGGGGGGGGGGGGGGGGGGGGGGTGTTTAGGGATGGGACTCCTGGCTTCTGTCCGGAAGCCCACCAATACATTTGGAGTGGGGAGTCAGTCCTCCATTATTGGGGGCAGAACTCCCAGCAGGCGGATTGGCTTATACCTGGGCCACTGCAAGCATATTGATGCTATCCCGAAGGGGGAGGGTATGGGGTGGACTATTGGGAGTCAACTCTCACTTGTGCCGTTGGTGGAGAATGCAAATACCTGACTGATCCACGATACTTTCTTGATAAAACCAAACAGTTTTGGGTGTGTGGGTGAGCCGGTTTGTGTGAGGTAGTCTGGTGTGTGCGTGCTTATTATCCTGAGATCGCTTTGTGGGCTCTTGACAGTTTGTTGGGGTGGTGAGACTAGGCATTAGAAGCTGCCTGGGTTTCCCTTTCTGATTCGCTGTTGGGGTCTCAGCTGGGCTCTTAGGTATTGGGTGCGCACATTTTGGACTTCTGAATGTGAACTGGCATAATTCTATGGATTTGGACAATAGTTTTCCCTCCCCTGGATCCGACGACTTACTGGCACTGGCAACGACTTCTGGCGTGAAGATGGATATGAGCTCGGCTATCAGACAGAACCAAACACTGAGACACCAGGGTGTTAGTAAATCTGGTGGATTTGATCCTAATAGTAGAGTCCTTCATTGCACTAATGTAAACTTGTCATTAGATGATGAGTGTTTGTACAGTGTAATGAAACAATTTGGTTAAGTGGAATGAATTAAATGACTTCTGGAAAAAGACAAGCAGTCATTTTCTGTTTATGTTAAATTTTCCTCACCTTTGGAAGCTAGTGAGGCACAACAATGACTACATGGCCACATTCTCGATGATTCGGTTCTTAGCACGAAAGTGTTTTCAGTGAAAAATTTAAATGATGAGCCATTTGATTTTATCCCTAAGAATGAAGAACATGGACCAGCCCCATGTACCAGAGCGCTTCCTACCCCTATATGGCATGTTGCTAGCTACAAGGAGGGAGGACAAAATTTTATAAAGGCTGCTGAATGTATTGAGAGCAAGGTAGGTTCCATTCCCATTGGAAATTTGAAACGTTATGGGAAGAACTTGCTAATAAAAGCTGGTAATGAAACCCAAGCAATTTTGCTATCGAATTTTAAACCTCCTGAAAGTGGAAATATCGAATCTATTGCATAAATTCCTTAACACACTGAAAGGAGTAGTACTATACTCAAAAGACCTGCATGTTTTTGAAGAGGAGGAGATTTTCCATCGATGTCCTTCTTGTGTATCTAATGTAAAAAAACTAAGAGGGGATGCAGCTATCCTTTTAACCTTTTTCTCCAGTTACCTACCTGATACTATCATTGTTGGCCATGAGAGGATGCAGGTTAAAAGATATAAAAGAAATTCTAAACAGTGTCGCAAATGTTTTGAATATGGTTACATTAAAAACTCGTGTGAAAACAACAAAAGATGTTCTGTGTGCTCTGCGGAGCATGATAATTTTGACGAATGTGTAGCAGCCCAATACTGTTTTCAATGTAAGGGTGATCACTCTCCAAATTCTAGGGCCTGCCTCAGATACATATTTGAAGATGTATTGGCAGTGGCTGACAATGAACATATCAGCATTAGCGAAGCAAAGCGTGTGATAATGGGGGCAAACAAAAGTGCCAACTCTACCTATGCTTCAGTAATAAAACTTATGAAAAATTCCAGCAATGTAAGGCAACTAATAACTTCATCTGACAGTAGGCATCACACACCTGCTACTTCACGGACTGTAAATAATGAAAATCCCCAATCTGTCCAGAAATGTTCATCTGCTAGTGCCTCGGAGTCCAACACCAAAAGTTGTACTTCAAGAAGTACAGAAAACTCACCTCCCAAAGTCAATACATAGGTGACTAATATGATAGTTGCAGGCTCACCTCAAAAAAAGGGGGAGCCAAAATCAATTAATAATTCGGGAAGCTGTTCCAAAAAAGAATAATCCAAGGGAGCAAGCCCAATTAGATAGAGCTAATTCAGAGCCATCAATTGTCACCCACAAACAAAAATGAAAACAAAACTATAATTACAACCACCAAGAAGCGCACAAGGAATATATCCCCAAATAATGATGGCTTTAAAATAAAAACCTCAAATGGGTTCAGTGTTTTGGAAGAGATCTCTCCGCCTAGAAAGGTGGTTCCAAAAGCAGTTTCAGCCCAAAAACTTGTGAGTTCTGATCAGTCTTGCCGCCCTAAGACTAATGAACCTTGTGATTCGCAGAATCACAGTAGAAATTCCGATCAGAATCATAACCAGAAATATGATCAGCCAAAAACTCTAAATTCCAATTCAAATGAAAAGGGATTAAAGAAATAATCACTTATAAAGGAGAACTTTCCTCTCCCCACTCCAAGGAGTGGGAAGTAGCACGTTTTACCACCTTAACATTCATGTTCGATCTCCTTCAGTGGAACTGTAACGGTCTCAGAGCCCGTACTTACAGAAGACCTTAAAGTCTTAATTCATGAATCCAATCCAGGGATTATATGCCTGCAGGAGACAATGTTAGGTAACCCTCTTATAATCCTGGGCTAAATTATTTAACATTTAACTCCTCTCCCCAAAGTGGTGGTCGGGCCCATGGAGGTGCTGCAATTATTGTTAATAAATCTCTGCAGCACTCCATAATACAATTAAATACAACTCTACAGGCTGTTGCTATTTCAGTCATCTTGGAAAAGAGGATAACAGTCTGCTCCTTATACCTTCCACCAGATCTTGTTTTTAACAGTGAAGATATTCAGTCCTTAATTAACCAACTTCCAGCTCCTTTACTTCTCCTAGGAGATTTTAATGCCCACAACCCCCTTTGGGGAAGTACAACCCCCTTTGGGGAAGTCGGTTTCTAGACAGTAAAGGGAAATCAATTGGAGACATTATTGATGGGAATGATGTTATCCTATATAATAATGGGTCAATGACTTTCCACAGCATTCATGATCATCATTTCTCTGCACTGGACCTTAGTATCTCTTCAACAAGTATCCACCTTGATTTTAGTTGGTCTGTGAACGGAAATTTAAATGGGAGTGATCATTACCCGATCCATTTGAAATATGCTGTGAATGGTCCATCTGAAGTTTTACCGAAGTGGAAGGTAGAGGAGGCAGACTGGCATAAATTCAGTAAGGGCGTCAAACTAGATATGGAGTTTGGGTCATTTCATTCTCATCTAGATGCTTATGATTACTTTACTGAATCTACTCTGAAGAGAGCTGAAGGCTCGATTCCCAAAACAAAAGGCAAACTTCGTAGACCTGCAGTTCCCTGGTGGAATAAGACTTGTGATATTCTGAGGAAAGTTACTAGGAAGTGCTACAGACGTTACAAAACTAGTGGCTCTCCTCAGTCTAAATTAATCTACAAACGTGCTTTAAGCTTAGCAACGGCGCTTTTATAAGAGAGCCAAAAGAGAAAGATGCCTTTACTATATAATATATTAATGGAATAAACTCAAAGACTCCACTGAAAGTGGTGTGGCGCAAAATAATGAAACTGAGTGGGAAATTTGTTGCGTCACCATTACCCTCATTAAAAATAAATGACACTCTGATCACAGAACCCACTGAAGTTGCCAGATGAGCTAGGAAAACACTTTTCTGAAGTTTCCAGCGCCAACAATTAGTCTCGAGAATTTCAAAAAATTAGGAATTCTGAAATGATTCTGGAATTCGATTCAGGAAAATCTGAACCATACAAGTACAGGTTTTCCTTGAGAGAATTACGGGAGGCACTCTCCTCTAGTGAATCCACAACTCCAGGTGAGGATACAATCATATATGAAATGCTTGAACACCTCCCAGACGATGCCAAAAAATATTTACTCAAGATTATAAACAAAATATGGGAAACGGGAATTTTACCCAACGACTGGAAAATATCCATAGTTGTTCCTATTAAAAAGTCTAGTAAAGATGCTTCCCTAGCCACCAGCTATAGACCAATAACTCTTACCAGCTGTGTGTGTAAGCTGATGGAGAAAATGATAAATACTAGACTAGTTTGGCACTTAGAAACTAAAGGATTAATATCATCATTTCAATTTGGTTTCAGGAAAAACCGCTCCACCCTTGATCCGTCGCTGAGGCTGACCAACCAAATCCAGCAAGGATTCACCAAACAATGTCAGACCATCGGGGTATTTTTTTTTATCTCAAAAAAGCCTGGAGAACTGGCATCATGAAACAATTGCACAAGATGGGCATATGTGGAAGAATGATCAGATTTATATATCCCTTTTTAACGGACAGATTTTTAAAGGTAAAAGTGTGAAACTCTTTCTCCCAACCTTTTGTGCAGGAGGAAGGAGCGTTTTAAGTGTAACACTTTTTCAGTGGCAATAAATAGTGTGGTTGAAAAAATCTTGCCTCGTATTAAATGCTCACTTTTTGTTGATGACCTTGCAATATACTGCACAGAATATGATTCATTGTCATTATGTAAACATCTGCAAAGGTCTATTAATGCAATTACTGAGCGGGCTGATGAGAATGGTTTCAAATCCTCCTCTTCCAAAACAGTTGCAGTAAGATTTACCAGATGCCGGCGTTTGGAAGAAGTTCCCACACTTAGTTTAAAAGGATCTATATTATTCCTTACGAAAGTGAAGTAAAATTTCTGGGGATGATTATTGACCACAAATTAACATGGGTCAGCACATAAATGACCTAATGATTAATGTGAAAAAATCTTTAAATATTTAAAAGTTTGTTTCTGGTTTTAGTTGGGGGCTGATAAAAAATCACAAATTCTTGGTAATTTGTATTTTTCCTAGCGATACTTACCTCGAACCATTCCATAGGAGATTCCCGGATGTCGATCCGGGTCCAACCAGAAAATTCTGGTTATATGCCACACCCAGGTCAGGCCTATGCCCCAGGGGTCAGAGACCAAGCCATCCTAATGACCTATAGTCAGTCCTTCTTACTCCACTCTGAGGTGTCTCCCCTAAGCTTCAGCGGGGCTGGAAGGGAGGGAGTTTAATTCCATGGTTCGAGGTAAGTATCGCTAGGAAAAATACAAATTACCAAGAATTTGTGATTTGTCCCGATGCGAAATAAATTACTTCCCTCGAACCATTCCATAGGAGACTTACTCTTTAGGAGGAGGGCGAAGGTTGAGGGGAGGGAAATAACGGCGGCCCCAAAGGTGATAGGTCAGAGGAGGGGCGACTGCTCCCCTTAGAACTCAACCCAGCCCCGTTATCGTGGGTGGTTGGTTCGGAGGGGTGCAAGGCAAGCCTGGTGCGGGTATAACCAAACCTTGACATGTAAAACTGTGGTTTGTACTGAGAACCATACGCACTCCTGCGTATCTTACCTGAGTATCCTGGATTCCTCGCTCCAACCAAAGGCCCAGGGATAACAAGGATAAGGATTAGGGGGGATTTGAGGAAAAGCCACACACACTCACATACACTCAATACACACCGGCCCGTCCACTCCAAGAAGATTGGAGAGGGGACCTAGACCTGTTGCTGGCCTGCCACCACGGGGCCAATCTCAAAGGGCATCGAGCGACCTTCTCGTGCAGTCTTTTAGATAGTGGGCTGTGAATGTCGACTGCCTATTCCAGACTCCTGCCCTCAGGACCTGGTCCACTGCCATGTTCTTTGAGAATGAAAGGGACACCCCAATTCCCCCACCCTGATGTCATGGGGGGCCATGGCTCCCTCTGGAGAGGAAAGGCCCCCCTTCTCGTAGGCTCTACGGATGGTTTCTCTCAGCCAAAAGGAGATGGTGTTTTTTCGAGGCTGCCTTCTTCACCCTTCCCGTGGTGACGAAGAGGTTCTTTACCTCCGGCCTGAATCGGGCCTGTTCTTTCCATGTACTTCCGAACTGCCCTCACCGGACAAAGGAGGAGATCCTTAGGCTGGTCCGATTTCGGGAGGGCAGGGATGGAAAACTCCACGAACCTGAGATCCGAGCTCGAGGGGTTCTGATTCTTAGCCACGAAGGAGGGGACAAACCTGAATGAGAGTTCCTTCCATCCCCTCGTGTGGGTCACTACATACGAGAGGCCGTGGAGCTCCCCCACCCTCTTCGTGGAGGCCAGGGCTAGCAGAAACACTGTCTTGAGGGTCAGCTCCCTATCCAGGATGTCCTTGAGCGGCTCAAACGGGGGCTTCCTCAGGGAATCTAAAACTATTGCAACATCCCAGCGGGGAACCAAGCCAGCGCTGGGAGGACACTTCTGCTCAAAGCTCCTTATGAGCAAGGACAGAGGCTTCGAGTTCCCCAGATCCAGCCCTTTCAGGGAGAAGACCTGGCTCAATGCGGACCTGGCTCCTTTGACTGCCGGAATTGACAGGCCCTTGTCCAACCTCAGGTAGGTCAAGAATTCTGCGATGTCTGGGATCTTCGCTCGGAGAGGTTCCAGGTTCCGCTTTCTACACCAGGCCCCAAAAACCTTCCACTTTGCCTGGTAGATGTTAGAGGAGGATTCCCTCAAGTAACTGGACATGTGAGAAGCCACCCTCCCAGAAAACCCTCACCTATTTAACAGCCGCTCGATAGTCTCCAGCCGTGAAGGGAGAGGGCTGGAATGTTCCTGTGGAACCTCTCGAAGTGGGGCTGTCTTAACAGGTCTGGCCTGGGGGCAGCTCCCAAGGGGGAAGAGAGGCCACTCTAGAAGGTCCGGGAACCACTCCCTGTCCGGCCACCAAGGCGCCACCAACGTCGGGGCCGCCCCTTTCGCCTTCCTTAGGTGGTTGAGGACCTGCCTGATGGACTCCGAAGGGAGGAACGCGTACATGTCCAGGCCGTCCCACTGGGTGCTGGAACGCATCCTCCCAAAACGCGGCTGGGTCCGGCACCGGGGAGCAGTACACCGGCAGTTTGGTGTTTAGCCTTGTAGCAAACAGGTCCAGGGATGGGGAGCCCCACTTCCCTATTAGTTCCCTTGCTACTTCGGGTGTAGGGACCATTTGGATCCCACCACCTTACCCGGTCTGCTGAGGCCGTCGGCGATTACGTTTTTCTTGCCGGGAATGAATCTTGCCATCAAGGAGGTCCCGAGGGCTTCGGTTTGGCTCAAGATCTCCTCCGTCAATCCGCAGAGATCCCTTGACTCTTCAGGACCTCCTTGCCTCTTGACGTAGGCGACCACCGTGGCATTGTCGCACCATCAGACACACCGAGTGTCCTCCCACTGCCTCCTTGAATGCTTCCAGGGCATGCTTTACTGCCAAGAGCTCCAGTTTGTTTATGTGGAAGGTGCTCTGCTCTTGCGACCATATCCCCCGCACAGAGAGGGAATTCAGGTGGGCCCCCCAGCCTGCCTTCGACGCGTCCGTAAAACAGGAGCATCTCCGGGGGCACTGACCCGAGGGGCACACCCCGATGAGAGTTTGCAGGATTCAGCCACCAACCGAGGGCCTTCCTTGCTGCCAGTGAGATGGAAACCGGCTTTTGAGGTGTTTCCTCCTTCTAGGACCACCCTACTTTCAGGTCCCATTGTAGTGGCCTTAATCTCAGCCTTCCCTGGGGGACTAGTTTTTCCCCGGGAGACCAGGTGGCCTAAAAGCCTTTAGTCCACTCCTTTGCGGTCTCGGGGGGGTGGCTTAGGAAGTTGCAGGCAATTTTTCGGAGGTTTGCCAGCCTGTCCTCCAAGGGGAAAGCTCGCCCACTTCCGTATCCAATTCCATCCCCAGGTACACCATCCTGGTGGAGGGAGCTAGAAGGGACGTTCTCCCAGTTCACATGATTCCCAGGGTTGGGTTTTGCAGAAGGCCAGGAGGGCGTCTCTCTGTTCTACCAAGCGCTCCTTTGAGGAGGAAAGGAGTAGCCAGTCGTCTAGGTACCTGAGAAGGCGTATACCCCTCTTGTGGGCCCAAGACGACACCAGGGAGAACACCCTCGTGAACACTTGTGGGGCCGTTGCCAGTCCGAAGCAGAGTGACTTGAACTGGAAGGTCTGGTCCTCCCAACTATGCGAAGGTATTTTCTGGAGGACGGTGGGTGTACCGGGCATCTGGAAGTAGGCGTCTTTGAGATCCAGGGACATCATGAAATCCCCTTCCCTCACGGAAGCCAGCACCGAGCGTGGTGTTTCCATCTTGAAGGGCGTCTTTAGGATGAATGAGTTGAGGACCGAAAGGTCTATGACCGGTCGCCACCCCCCCGACGACTTCTCCACCAGGAAAAGTCGACTGAAGAACCCGGGGGAGCGATCCACCACCTGCTGGAGGGCTCCCTTCTCCAGCAGTGCCTGAACTTCTAGCCTTAGGGCCTCCCTGTGAACAGGGTTCCAGGGCTGAGAGGCCAGATTGGCTGGCTCCCCTGTCAAGGGAGGCTTCTGGTCTAGAAAGGGGATTCGGTAACCGTCCCTGAGGACCTGGACTGTCCAGGGCTCGGCTCCTAGAACCTCCCAGTTCTACCAACAGCTCGAGAGGCAACCCCCCACCGGTGGCGAAAGACACGGTAGAGGGCCTCGACTCCTACTTCCTCCTAGGGAAGCGGTTGTTACGACCCCTCCTGGAAGAAGTAGGGTGTCTGGACCTGAAGGGTGCCTGGGAAGGAGGGAGGGTCCTGGGGGAGGGCTGAGTTCCCTGGTCTCTCCAGTTCCACAGGGGTGATTCCGTGGGGTGGGGGAGCCGAGAGGGTCCTATTCTGAGGCTTCGCCTCTCACTAGGTCTTTTCGGCACCGACTGACTAGGGGAGGGGCCCTATAAACGATTGGGCCTTGGCTGGCCTTCCTCCCCCGTTCCACAGACTCCTCCACTAGCTTCTCCGGAAAGAGAGCAGCTCCTTCCACTGGGGCGTTTCGAAGGGTCCTTAGCTCCCTCTCTGGAATGCTCCTAGGGAGTTTGGCCAGCACAGAATCCCTCCTCCTCAAGATCCAGTTCGCCCAGGACGAGACCAGTTGGGTCGTGAGGAAGCCCAAGGACTTACCCCCTGACAAAATTAGTTCTTTGAATTGGGCAAGAGAGGCCTCGTCCCTCAAGTCGTGGAGGGTGAGGAACCTGGCTACCGCCCCGGACCACAGATCTAACCAAGAAGCCACATGAATCGAGGTCCACGCTGTGACTTCCATAGCCATAGCCTCCTGGTGAGAGAAGGAGACTAGTCCCGACGTGAGCCTCTCTTCCGAGAGTCCGGGCGCTAGGGCTGCCAAGTTACCTTCCACGGATTTGGGGAGGAGAGGGGCACCTCCCGGGCCATATAGCCTCCTCTGACTCGGCTTAGACGCTGGGAGTAGTCTAGCCGAGGAGTGCCAACGTAAGGAGTTACTGGAGCCTGCAATGAGTTTCTCCACCACCGTCAGGGCCTTCTCCGTATTGTTGGACCTAGGGAGGCTGAGAGAGGGCTTGGGTTCCTCTGGGTCCCTGAACAGAAAGTCCACCCCCAGCCATGGATCTGTTGTCCTCTACCATCGGGGCTGGCTCCTCTAGCCGGTCATGGACCTAATCAGAGAGAGGACTCTCCTAAAAAGCAGAACCTTCATCCACTGGACCCAATTCCTCTAGGGCATTCTGGAGTACCTCCTGGATAAGGTCTCTTCCTCAGCGTCCCGCGACGGAGGAAGAGGCCCCAGACCCTAGCTGGAGGGAAGCTGGAGAAGCTCCCCGGAGAGGGGCTCCTAAACCCGGTTGCACACCGGTCTCCTGCAAGGGGGGATGCCCCGAACGCCTGGCCCACCCCCGGAGGAGGTACTCATACCTGAGCGGTGGAGGGGCTCTGAACCCCCTAAGGAGGTATCGGCTCTAGGCTCCATCCGCAAAGGCGACAATCGTGTGGGAACACGGAAGAAGGGAGCCCTCCCGCTCGGTCATGGAGGCCAACCCTATGGCTGACGCGACCGAGGCAGGATCCACCGGGACTGAGGGACGAGTAGGGAGGGAGACGGCTGGGAACCCCCCATGAGAGACCTTCCTGGGGGCCATTGGGGTGGGGACCACTCTCGGGGAGGAGAACGCCGCCGCCCCTGGGGGGAGTTGTCCCGACGCCTGTCACTCCCTCTACGATCTCGGCTACGATGATGAGAGCGGGAAGAGCCGCTCGAGGACGAGGAGTAACTACGTCTCCTGCGTCTCCCATGACGGCGTCTCTTCTTGGAGGAGCGTCTCCTCCTACGGGAGGATCGCTCCCTCGAGTAGGAACTTGAAGAACTTCTCTCCCCTGACGAATCCCGACGTTCTGCTTCTGCCTCCGCGACTCCCGTCGCGGGGGGAACGCGAGGAGCGTTTCGGCCGCTTCGGGGACACCTCTATCACAGCGGGACCGCCCCTGAAGGCCGCTCCCAAGGCCATTCCCGGCTCCTCCTGTCCCCTAGACGGAAGCCCCAGGACGGGAATGCATCGCCTTCACTGGGGATCTGCCCGGAGTACGAGGGGGAAAGACATCCCCAATGGCAGAAGGGAAAAGGGTTGGAGCCGGGTGGTTGGGTGGATCCGTGACCGGGTAAACCGGCCCGGGTCCGGCCGCGAGCGGCGAGCTCCGCTTGAGAGTGGGAGGGGCCGCAGCGAGGCGAGCTGTAGCGGGGAGAGCGTAGAGGGGAGGGCGAAGCGGGGAGGGCCGAAGCGGGGAGAGTCGAAGCGGGAAGCTCCGCAGAGGGGAGGGACGGGTCCCCCCCCTGCACCGATGCTAAGAGAGAGGACCAGGACGGGGAGCCCTGGAGCTGCAACCGCGACCAGCAGTCCCTCAGCACAGCGGAAGCCTCCGGTACCACCTGTTTTGGGGGGAAAACGACTCATCGGGACCCGCCCTGGGGGGAGACCCGGCAACGAACTCACTAGGCCCCCTCGCTGGGAGGGGCAGGAGAAAGAACCTGTAGAAACGGCGGGAGACTTTCCTCTCCAACAATACCGAAGGAGAAGGGGCGCCGCCGTCTCATGCTGCTGCTCTCACTCCTCGATCCCCGCGAAATCTTCGCCGACGAAGATTTAGACTTCTTTTTCTTCTTAGTGGAAGCCAAATCCCACTGATACGATGGCCAAGAAATGCACTCCACGCACGTGTTGGCTTTAGAGCAAGCGCCCCCCCTACATGAATTACACAAAGAGTGTGGATCAATCAGAGGGGGCGAGAGAAAAGCTCCACAAGCCCGTCCTTCAGGACCGGGGCAACGACGTTGAGGCTCCGAGGCCGACATCGCACAAAAACACGACACACGCGCACAAAGCACACACACGGACAAAGGATAAGGGCCGGACACCGGACGAGCAGGGGCGTGTGCACCTCCTGCGACCAGAGAAGGACTGACTATAGGTCATTAGGATGGCTTGGTCTCCGACCCCTGGGGCATAGGCCTGACCTGGGTGCGGCATATAACCAGAATTTCTCTTCTACTAAAGGTCTTATTCGTTAATAATTACTCTCATGAATATCTTCCCTGGGACTGACAGTAAACTTATGCCCCGATAGTTACCACACTCCATTTTGCTTCCCTTATTTTATATATTGGTATCATAATTGCCTTTTTCCAATCAATTGGTACCACCTCTGTTTTCCAAACTATGTTAAAAACAACTCTTAATGCCTCTATCATCCTTTGTCCTCCTGCTTTTAGCATCTCTGCAGTTATCCCGCACAAGCCAGCAGTTTTTCCATTTTTTACAGATTTTAAGGCCTCTTTCACTTCTTCTGCACTAATATCTTCTTGTACCTCCAGTGCCTCGTTTAAATCTGCAATGCACTCATCCCTACCGGTAGTATCAACATTTAGGAGTCTTTCAAAATACTTTGCAAACAGATTCCTTTTCTCCATTTCGTCTGTGACCAAGTCCCCATCTTCATCCAACATGCCATCACCCCCTCCAAACTTTTTCTGGCTTGCGTTCCTCAAGAATCTCACAGCTGCAAACATAGCCCTGCTCTCGCCAATTTCCATAGCTACTTCAACTTCAGTAGCTCTTTCTTTCCAAAACATGTTTTGGTCATGCTTCATCCTATCACTTAGTTCTCTCAGCTTTCTATTTCTTCGTCTTTTTAGTTGTTTTTCTTCTCTAGGTCTTGTTCATCATCCATTTGAACTCTCAACGTTTGTTGCTCTTCACTTAAAACTTGCTTCATCACTGAACCAAGGTTTGCTGTTACTTCTCTTATAACCTAACACCTCTGTTGCTACGACCTTAGTATCTGAACTTAATATTGCCCAGGATTCCTCTGAATCCATATCCATATTTTCCATACCAATTAATGCCGCAAATTTGCCTCCTACCTTCACCTCATACTGTTGTTCAACTCTTTCATTTCTCAACTTATCCACATCAAACTTTATAGTTCTCCTTTTTTCTTGATTGGCCTGTAACTTTATTCTAATCTTGGATATTACGAGTTTGTGGTCAGAAGGAACATGGCAGCCCCTAAAAGTTCTGGTGTCTAATATAGACTTCTTCCATTTCTGATTTACAATAACATAATCTATCAAATTTTGTACCAATCCATTTGGCGACACCCATGTAGTTTTGTGCTCTAATTTATGGTTGAAATATGTTTCAACCACATAGCTCTAGGAGTCTTCTCCCATTATCATTTCTAACTCCAATTCCAAATTTTCCAATTGTTCCCTGAAAGCCATCATACTCTCTTCCTACTGTAGCGTTAAAATCCCCCATCAGCAACAACATATCATGTCTTCTAACCCTCTGTATAACTCCAGTTAGCTTTTCATAAAATTCATCCTTCTCCACTCTCTTCAGTAGGGGCATACACCTGTATAACGGTGATGTTTGTATATTTACCTCGCAACCTGCAAGTGACTATTCTCTCATCATACATTCCTAATGCTCCAACCATTTTTTCAGCTTTCTTACTCAAAGCAATTGCTACACCTCTCTCATGTTCTCCCTGGTCTTTACCAGAATAGATGAACAACACATCCTCTATTCTTACTTTTCCACACCCAAGCCACCTAGTTTCACTCAATCCAGCAATTTCCAAGTTGTATCTCTTGATTTCCTGTGCCACTAAACTTGATCTTCCTGTCATATACATTGTTCTCGCATTTAGACATCCAACTCGACAACTTTCTTTTGTGTTGAAGGGTGGCCGACTCCCTTCTGGTGAGGCACCTCTGTGACCATCTTCCACCAACCTCCTCCCACCAATGTCTTGGGGGTTTGGGAGGAAAGCATCATATGAGCCAGTTCGAAGTAAGGGACCAAGGTCCATGGCCACCCTGGCTCGGGCCTCATTAGTATCCTCAGGACCATGGTGAAGCTCACATCTCCCAATGTTCGCAACCCCAACTGTATCAGTTTCTGTCGTAGGGGTATCTTTTTATGATGCAGGTTACGAGCCCACACCCAACCCTCCCCATTTATCCGGGCTTTTTATGAATTATTTCTTTCACTAATTCATTTACCATAATTCAACTTATTTAACCTTCATTACGGCGCTGAATGACTTTTTTGGCCCCAGCGCCTGGGTTTTAGCAGAGCTCAAATCCTCTCAAGAAGAAGTGGACACCCGCATGTTGCTGCATGCTCTCAAAGCAGCAGAGTCTGGTTACAAGGCTGTGATCATTACTGCTGAGGACACAGATGTGTTGGTGTTGTGCTTGGGCTTGAGCAACCACATCCCATGCAGCATGTATCAGAAATGTGGAACACAAACCAACATCTGGTCTGGCCCATGGACTATTGTCCATGGGCCAGACCAGATGTTGGTACCATCTGAAAGGGCAAAAGTTTACTTCTACTAAGTTGTTTATGGGTTAATATAAGTGATTTAATATGTGATAACCTTTGCACAAAAGCAGCTTTTCATACTTTTTTTCATGTTACAATTTTTGGGGGTCGGCGCCTTTGCGAAATGTGCAAAATCAGTCAATATCATGTGAAAATTGATGTTATTGGGCATTACATAACATTACCACAATTATTTGGTTGATCATAATTGTGCAAAAGAATGCAGCTTTCAACTTTCAGCTTTCAGCATTTCAGTTTTCAGCTATTTCAGTTTTTAATGGAAACGTTACTACTTCCAGGGAGACTGCTGAATCTGAAAAACTTGGAGCTTTCAGGTATAGAACTTAAGCTAAATTTATTTCAGATACCACCAGCTCATGGAAAGCTGCTGGTTGAACCCATTCAGTCCAGATCATGCAGAGTTTGTCAGCTTGTCAACTGCCATTGTTGCACCACCAGATGTAGCCAGCGATCTCCTTGATGCTTACAGGATAGGAGAGAAAGTGTGCCAAGCTTTTAAAAAAAGAATGACTGGAGTCAAATCCACCAACAACTCAGTTCTATGAAAAAATGACAAAAAATAAACTGAAAACGTTCTCAGACATCCAAAAGAAACCACAGAACCAAGGGCAAGCCAAGCAAGCAGTTCTGAATGCTGACAGGAACCTGTTTGGCCACATGATTCTAGTGGCTGAGAGTCAAAAGCTTCACATGAGTGACGTCTTGGCACATCCCCTGGGTCCCCTGCCATGGGCCCTTGCCAATGGTGATGGATCTCTACGCAAGGCGAATAAAGCAGCTCTAGCCAGGGA
Organism: Macrobrachium nipponense; assembly: GCF_015104395.2. Lineage (NCBI taxonomy): Eukaryota > Metazoa > Arthropoda > Malacostraca > Decapoda > Palaemonidae > Macrobrachium > Macrobrachium nipponense. The sequence continues at coordinate 2,871,265 of NC_061101.1, read as the reverse complement.
ACTGGAGAAGATTGTTTCTCCTGCAGAAGTTATGCCAGAACCATCAACAACCATCATAGACGGGATGAGCTTGATACAGAAGATGAAAGGGAATGACAAGACATTTGCCCAGTTAGCAGAATCAGCCCTGGCCAAAGTTCTCCACGAAGGAGCCAAGAGCCGACGCATAGATGTTGTCTTTGATGTTTACAAGGAGGCATCCATCAAAGATGTAGAAAGAGTAAACAGAGGTGAGGACAGGGGCATCCAGTTCAGGAATATTGCGCCTGGCCATAACATCCAGCAATGGCAGAAACTACTTTGCAGCTCTGCTAACAAGACAAATCTGATCAAGTTCTTGGTAGACGAATGGAAAGGATCCAAATACAGGGAGAAACTCCAAAACAAGATTTTGTATGTCACCTGTGAGGATGACTGTTTCAAGATAGGCAAAGACCGATGGGAAGAGGTTGCAGAGCTCAAATCCTCTCAAGAAGAAGTGGACACCCGCATGTTGTTGCATGCTCTCAAAGCAGCAGAGTCGGGTTACAAGGCTGTGATCATTACTGCTGAGGACACAGATGTGTTGGTGTTGTGCTTGGGCTTGAGCAACCACATCCCATGCAGCATGTATCAGAAATGTGGAACACAAACCAGGACAAGGTTCCTTGACATTACCAAGCTAAGCAACTCATTGGGAAGTAATGTATGTGACGCTCTGGTTGGCATGCATGCTTTCACTGGTTGTGATACCGTCAGTACATTTGCGGATCGTGGAAAGATGGGTACCTTCAAGTTTTTGAAGACTGAAAAGGCCTTCCAGGAGGCATTCACTGAGCTTGGAAGTTCATGGAATGTATCCGATGAGCTGCAAGAGATCACATGCCATATGTATGCACCCTGCACTCACACAACAGACGTGAACACACTTCGCTATCAACACTTTTGTGCCAGACGTGGTGAAGATGAATCCAGTCAGCTCCCACCTTGTGAGGATTGCCTCTCAATGCATGTTGCCCGTTGCAACTATCAGGCTGCCATATGGAGGCGGTCTCTGCAGACTCGACCTTCTGTACCAAATCCCAAGGACCATGGGTGGACCACAGATGATGATGGAAAGATGGTCATCAACTGGATGCGTGGCTCACCATCACCAGATTCGGTGCTAGTTTCTCTCCTACAAGTGTGTGAGATCCTGCAAATTACCTTGATTGCACATGTCTCACCAATGGCTTGAAGTGCACAAATATGTGCAAGCTACAAACCTGCACCATCCAACCGAGTGAGGAAAAGCCAATTGCGGAACTAACAGACTCTGATGTAGATGATGATGGTGACTGAATTACAAGTGTCGTAATATAGTTGGAAGTATGGACTTTACTAACAATGATATCGGCTCAATTTAGGTTGAGTCAAAGTTTGTTAAGTTGAACACACCAGTTATTAAAATAGAGTGAACCAAGTCTAGTGTACCAGCTGTATAATAAATGATGCCGCAGGATTCACTGTATTATCAATCAATTATTCAGTTCACACTAATTACCGCTAAGTAGGTTTCCGCGTATACAACTGCATTGTGTTTTAAAATAAAGGAGCAATTGAACTATATGACATATCACATTATTTGGCCGTCAACTTATAAAATGCAAAGTGGTCGATTTGTTGACTACAGGAAACTTAGCAGTAGGAAATAAATTATAACAAAAAAATCCGAAAAATTACTGACCAAATGCACTGCAAATTTGTCGAAAGCAGCCTGAATTTTAATGCATAACTGAGAATAAGTACTTAGGCTAGTAAGTAGGAGCGTTATATGTATTTATTGGTGATTAGTAACTAGTCGTGGGTGGCCATAATGACATAACAGCTGATGCTCGGAGAAAGTGTCTTTCTGAGTCGAACTGATGTTGGGTCTGTCAATTCAAGAGGCGATTACCAGTAATAAGCTGCCACTCTGCAAGGGTTATCTTGTCAAATTGTGATCTAGGGATATACACCAATAAAAAGAATAGCAACCAGAATTTGCCCACCCAGGTGGTACAGATACGTAAAATTTTAGGTCTTGGCCCATGGACTAAAATATACATCCATCTAGACCACCCTGTCTGCTTCAGGAAAGAGTGAGGTGGAGGTAGGCCTATAGTTGTCAGCGGGGAGTAATATGGGATATGCGCTGGTCGATCTTATCCAAAATACTATCTGAGAATAAGGTGGTAGTAAAAATATAAATAAGTAAAAATAAAGAAGTGGGAGGAGGAGATATAGGCCAAGTAAGTGACGTCTAGTTGTCATAAGAGAGAAGATGGAACTCAAGAACACTTATCGAGGAAGCATGAAAGTAAAGAGTAAATACAAATGTCATATTTTTTAAAGTATCACGTGTATGCAGGGGGTTGACGCACTCCTAATGAGCCCTCTCTGAAGGTATTTGAACCGGCTGTTGATAAATATATATAAAAAAATCCAACGAAGGCATCGCCTTGTCTCGACACATGAAAAATAAAATTGGCCCCGCCTTTTTTTTCCTTTTCTTTGTCCCCGGGAGGACTTTTAAAAGGAAATCTATGGCTTATTGATAAAATAAAAGCCACAGAAACTATTAATCTGTTAAACAAGCCTTTGCGGAATATTGTTCATATTCAAAACACACTTACAAATGCGTTATAAAGCATCAGAAAGGCCATACTTATTTTGCGGCAATAGGCCGATGTTCGGTTACGAATCTTCAGTAATGAACTTAAAAAAAGGATCGTAGGCCTATACCGTTTTAAGAACTGTGCCATAACGTTCATGAAAAAAATATAATAATTCGGGGTTGGAGATGGTCTTCCATTTATGTTTTCTAGACATATAAGGTTTATTATTGTTTTGATCTATCTATATATACAAATGGTATAAGTGATGCTCATGTTACAGTACTTCATCTTTAGCTGAAATGTGTTAATTCTGATCCAGAACAAATGTAACAGAGCGAAAAACAACAAATATCGAAACCTTACACGTGTATTTTTATGGGGCTTTAAAACAGGCAGTTTCTAATTCAAGTGACATATAGTATGTCCGCTGACAGCTAGACAAGTTTAACACATCCGGATTTACTACTCAAGATAATTGTGTGTGTGCATACTTATCACGTAACCTTATCATAACATCGATAAGGTTTACTTTAGACCCACCGACAATATCCCGGGTTTCTGGGGACACGATAAGTAATCTGTCCTTCACAACGGTGATTTTGTAATGAAACACTCACCGTCAATTTGCATTAGCCACGTCCAGAGACTGCTAATCTCTCTCTCTCTCACACACACACACACACACACACAGGCATGCACTCACACGCATCACGGTATCATTTCCAAGGCAGAGCGAATTGGATATTGAATGACATTCGTAGCTTCATGTTTTGTGTATAAAAATGTCACTGTGAATTGCGATAAAAATTCATGTATAGGCCTACACACACACACATATATATATATATATATATATATATATATATATATATATATATATATATTGCTACGTTTATAGAACGCCTCGCCTTCCCAGCAGAGTTTTAGTTTTGTTTAATTATAAAAGTAGCAGCCATGCCGTCTCTTGAAGCTACTGTTGTTGGGAGAGTGGGGATGTCGTAGGAATGATATTTCGGTCTGACGGAAGCTTAGGGTAGAGAGGCAGGTCACAAGAGTAGCTAGGCTTCGAGATGGATTTTAGGGACTTCTACAATAAGACCTATTTTCCTTCCCAATTTGCTGGCGTTGTGTTTACCACCTTTCAGGCAATGCTCGAGGCGGTTGTTGGAAGCCCCGTGATTCGAAAGCAAGGAGGTATCGCTCTCAGTCGGCCGCGAGACGTGGTCTCGGACAGAGGTCAAATGGCCAGCTCCCAGAATTAGGCCTACCACGACGCACTGGTGGACCGGACCCCAGACCTGAACAGAGGTCGGACCGCATTCTTCTACAAGGATACCAGAATATTGCATAAAGGTACGTCTGAAAGTGTAAACTTCAACCCAGCACCTTTTACTACCATAACGACTCTTGCTAAATTCATTTCCAATTCTTATTTTACCCCTTCTACATCAGAAGCCCTTTGTCCTCATCGGGCCACGTGCTCCCCTTTGTGACTTGTTCAAGACCTAGTTTTCGTGCATACCTCAGTGAACCATTCGAGTTTACCTTCCCCAATATTAGAGAATTAATTAATCAAAGCAAGAAGTCATTTTTTCTTTCATGTCGTTTAATCTGGGATTCTTTTCCAGATTCCATGAGTCACGTGCCGTCTCTCTGTCCGCAAGTGTGCATTAACCCACGTGAATGAAAATCAGCTTGAATTGAATGAGACTATAAGCCCCAACGTGGGGGCCAATATCCTTTAACTTTTCTCCAGGCCAGCACGGGCCTCTTTGTAAATAAATAGTTTTAAAGTAACGAGCTGAGTTTTCTGGCGACCTTCCCTCTAAAGAAAGAAATCAATAATAATCAGTTTACGGTAAGTTCAAGCAATTCCCTCTTGAAATCCCTCAATCATTTCTGTTTACGTATCTAGCTTCTCCACAAGGCCCTATATACGTAATATTGTCGACCTCGCCGAGGATCGAATCCGGGCTTGCTTAAAAAAGCTTGTAAATCGCGTTATCTGTTGTAAAACGTAAACTGTAAATTATTTTACAAAGCGTAAATCAAGCACACTTGCAGGGAAAGAAGACACACTGACTCACGGTAAGGTATTCCATTCATTAATATGATTATTTATAACCTATGTTAGCTTAAGGTACGTTAAGGATTTTTGTTTAGAAGTGTTTTAAACAAATGTGAAGGTAGAAATATTATTATATTGTAACGGCCAGAGCGCCGAGCGAATTCTGTTATTTTATAAATCGCATTGTGCTCGTCGGACGAGACAGCACGTGTGCAGATAGATGCCAGAAAGGACCAGATCAAACTAGGAAGTGCTTTGCCAGGGTTTATTGCTGTGTTTGAAAGCCTAGCTAGTTAGGAGTGTTTTACTAATAGTTACGGCAAAAGAAGTGTACAATTCTTTTGTCTGTGATATGTTAGGTATTCATTTTTAACTTAGTTTTCATTCCAAGTGTTGGTAACCGCTTACCTCTCAGCTAATTCAGCTTCGCGCTCTCTCGCGCCTGCGCGGTCTCAACCAGCCGTCGTCTTCGCTCACAGCGGCAGCCATGTTTTTATCCCTTTCAACATTATCTAAACAATTTAAGCAAAGTAACGTAAGTCTCGAAGTTTTAACGTAAATAATATCGATCTCGGTACTAGTATCTATCGTCCTGCCAGAGAAATTAACGTAATTCGCCTTTAATAAGAAACTAAAAGTTCGTGTTGTAAATTACCTTCGCATTTACAGAGAATCAGCTGTTTTGAACGACATGCTGCGCGCTAGCAGCGCTACCCAGCTCGCCTCACGTGTTTCACCTCGCATCGCTCACTCGCGCGCTGAGCGAAAGTTTCTTTTCACTTCGCACTAAACGTAACCTCTTCTTTTACAATTGTTTGCTAACATCGTTTTCAAATCCTTACCATAATTTTTCACTTGTCCTTACGTAAAGTTAACGTAAATCTTAAAAGTAGAGTCACTTGCAAGAATTGTTAACGTAAAACGCGTCGTTGTAAAATTCATATTGAAACGCAAATCATTTCATAAGCGCAAGCCGCTAACATTAACGTAAAAATCGTTCAACGCGAGCGCGTTATCATTTTTCATAAAGCGTTATCAAAAGCAATTCTTTCACAAAAAACGTTAACGTAAGTAGATAATTTAACGCAAGTTGCGTCATATTAAACGAACATTAGTAGTTCAATTCAAATATAAGGGAGTTCATTCATATATCATTTTCACCCTCTCCGAGAGAGAGAGAGAGAGAGAGGAAAAAAACCAGAATCCATTATTCACGAAGCCAAGAGTGCTACATCTTACCATTAATTATAGCATGCAGAATTAACATTATTTTAGTCTCTTGTGTCTTTCATTTACACAGCGTGATACGTACGCGCATGTGTCCATTGCAGTTTGCAAGCATTTATTTATTTCATTTATCGAGTACTTCAGCGAGTGACTGAGCATTTCTAAAATTTCCATTACCTGTCGTTGCCCGAGTGGTCTTTTCATTTTTCTTTTATCACAAAAGACTTGCGTATACCGCAAACACAATTCGCACAGTGTGCCACGCAAATTCATTACTTCCAGACAGGGAAGTCGTTACCAGTTTAGGACTGGCCACCACCAGTGCACGTCAGGTCTTACCATTTTACAGTGCCACTAATTCTTGACACTGTCCATCGACTGGCTGCTGAAGTACTCCCACCTTTTACTTTCTCTCCTCCACCATTACACTCTGCCCTGAGCAGTGCCCTTTCACTTCGGTATACTTAAGTATACTGCATCTAGTGTCGTCCGACGGGACACACCAGCACGATACCAGTGCTCCAAGGAACGCCTCCATAAGTGCCATTGCACCTGTACAGGCCGTACAGGTAGCCATTAAACCTGCGTGTCCGTCCTTACGGAACGCCCAAATAATTAGTGTGTCCGTGTACAAGGGTCAGTGATCTTTCGGAACACTCAACAAAGGGAACGCCTCCCGAAGCGCCGCAATACCAGCCCTAAGTGCTGACAAACCTGCGTGTCCGTCCTTACGGAACGCCCAATTCATTAATGTCCGTGTACAAGGGTCAGTGACCCTTCGGACCAATCAAGGGAACGCCTCCCGAAGTGCCGCAATACCAGCACTACTAGTGCTGCCCAAGGAACGCCTCCTCATAAGTGCCGCGCACCTGTACAGACGTACAGGTAGCCCTATACCTGCGTGTCCGTCCTTACGGAACGTCCAATTCATTAAAGTATCCGCCATTTTGGATCACTGAACCAAGGAACGCCTCCTCATAAGTGCCGTGCACCTGTATTGGACCTACAGGTAGCCCATTCCAGCGTCTCCCAACTTAGGAACGCCCTTAAGTGTGACGTACGCCGTACACTCCATTGATTTTTTCGCCTCTTTAGAAGGTGCCAATCCAGAAGTGCCACCAACTTACGGGACACTTCCCAAGTGCCACCGAGCACCCAGTCTTTTCACTTTTCACTACCACATTGCAGAACCCATTTCCAAGTGAGTGCCACTTTCCACAGTAGGCACTCCTATTCCATTCAGTACCCTTTCCTGGCCATTATTTTCATTTTCTTTCGAGCCTCTACTGTAGCCTAAGGGAAATGTCTTCCCCTGCTTCCCGTGACTTCTTTGCCAGAGAGCTAGAGAAGCTCGGAGCCCTCATAACTCTGGGCAGGGAGGCTGGTTACACTGGACCAGCACTTGACCAGTGGATAAAGACGCAGCAGGCTGCTGCGCGCCAGCAGGGAAAGGAAGAAAGCGAAGCAGAGAGGAAAGCCGCAGAAGCAGAGAGAAAAGAAAGAGAAGCAGAGAGGATAGCCAGAGAAGCAGAGAGAAAGGAAAGAGAAGAAGAGAGAAAGCATGAGCTAGCTCTCCTAGATGACGCAATCTCTCTGCTAGTTTCCAAGCCCCAGACCATGAGCTGGACTCCCGGTAAGAGGTGGTTGCGGAGGTTCTGCACCACTTGTTGTGTGCGTGGGCATGCTGTGGATTCCGACCAGTGCCCAAGTCGGTCTCTACCTTGGGAGGAGAGCTTCCAGGGTGAACTTCTCCAAGGCTACCATGTAGCCCTGCCTGATGAACTGTCTCTACGCCCTATCAGTGGGTACAAGTCATGGCCGACACCGAAGCCCAGGTCTCCCTTATTTACCAGAAAGGCATGTGCCATAGGGGTTGCCAAAATCCCCCGGTAACGGACGAAGAAATTCAGTTCGAATGGATTGACGGTAACCTCTATTCTGTTCCTTCAGTCCTTCTGAATGTAAAAATGCCCTTTCTGGACCAGGTGACCAAGGAAACCACATTGTGCCGCCTGGGCGTAGTGGACCAATTTCATGATGTTTATCAGGTGATATTGGGCCGAGATTTACTTAAGCCGTATCTCCCCTGGACGCAGCTCCCACTACCAGATGCACCGGACACCTGCAGCATGCCAGATAATCAACCCTATATTTTAGATTCAGAGGCTAGTGCCTCCGATGTCCCAGACATCCCTTTTATTTGTGAACCTGGCCCTGACCCAGTGTCAGAGCCAGACGTTTCTCCCGCATCATCTCGGCCTCTTACCATTTTACCGCCTACCTCCTCCACTCTGGAAGAGGTAAGCCCACCAGTTAACCCCGGACTTGCTTCCGAGGATGATTCAACGGAGGTTTCCTTAACCTCCCACGTCACATCACTGCCAGAGAGGACTCTCACCTGTGCCAGAGCACACTGCCAGCCTTGGTGACTCCGCAGATTCGCAACCTGTGGGGGCATCTCGGCCTTATCATCCAGTGCCACGGAAGAGGTTCTGGAACAAGTTCTGCCGAGACTGTGGGCCGCAAGGGTCACATGTCTGCAAATTACGGAGGGTGCGCGAACCACAATATTCCGGCCATCGCAATGGCCGTCACCAATCCTTCTTCTCTAGGACCCCCAGCTAAGGGCCCTATAACCGTCGCACCCCTCCAAAGCCATTATCAGCCAAGCCACGTCAGAGCCTACGAGACTCTGGCGCTCAAATCTACCCTGATACGGGAAGACCGAATCCCCCGAGGGGCTAACATTGATAGACGTCGATTTGATCACCATTGAAGGTATCAATCACATTAAACTGATCCTTCCGACCGTCCAATGAGGGTCACTAGACCTCACTTCTCCAAAGTTTGTACCCTTGCAGTTGCAAGCTACATTCCAGGAGGTTACGACCTCCTCCTAGGGCAAGACATGAAGTCTCCCTCGCATTCCAAACAGCCTAGGGGTCCTAACCCCACAACAAATCACTCTAAAGCAAGGAGTAATCGAAATTTTACTTCCTCCAGGAAGTACAACCACCAACAGTCTCCCTCGTTACCAGGAAGGGAGATTGATCATTCACAGTTCCGTTGCAAAACCTGCAACGTAATAGGGCACTCTACTAATTGGCCGCCTAGGTGCCCTAGCCGACTATCAGCAGCGGACACTGGTCCATGTTCCACAAGGCCTAGCCTTCAACCAGAGACAGGAGCCTCTGTCTCCCATTTCCCAAGGGCACGCTGAGAGGTATTGCACCTCCGGTACCCGCCACAGGTCCAGTCGACCTCAACTCTCTGCCAGTGCCACTTGGCAGCACTGTCCAGTACCAAGCTCCGTCCAGCCTGGACGTAGAGCCACCACCGAACTTGACTTCTGCGCCTGGCCCCGAGCTAGTGCCGGCGCCTAACCTACCCAAGGATCCTCCTACAGGAGATCCTCCAACAGGCTGGAGCTTACCGCAGCCCATGGCCAATCACTAGTTCCGTCTTCTTCACCCTCACCACTGTCGCCCGAGGATGAACCTCCGGCAGACCTCACCTTCATACCGCCTCAGGCTACCACTGCTCTGCTCCTGCGGCGTTTTCTGGCCTTTCCCAGAGTCGGTGCCTCCGTCTACTCCAAGGACTGGTATAGCCAGTCCTGGGGGAATAAGAAGAAGAAGAAGAAGGGACGTCATTAACAAACTAACATCAAAAGAGCCACATGCTCTCCTTGACACCTGTGCCCGAGGTACAGTGTCGCATTCATTTGCAGAATGATCCTGGCACCTACCCAGAGAAGTAGCCAGCCTGATCTCTGCCAGTAGAACTAACCTCTAACCCCTAGAAATTGTGATACTAACACTCATGTAAATGTCATAACTACCTCATTGCATTTCCCTCCTGGTAATTTAACCACTCATCATCCCAACGCATCATTACCTCTCATTATGTATTTTACAATTCCGTCGCTGAACTACTGCTGTGGTACCACACTCTGGAATGATTGCGTCTTCATTTAACTGTATTGAGTAGGTTAGGCTAATGATTTAGTACCAGGGCATTAGGTTAGTAGCAAGTAGAATTTTCAAGTAACCTTATCTAGGGGTAGAGTAGACTGTCGTCACAAGACAACCTGTAGTTGTTTATTAGGCTAGGACTACATCACTTATATTAAGTAGTACACTTAGCATCTTTGCCTATAAGTTAGGTAGGCCATTGTAGTCAGCCGTATCGCTGCTCAAAAAAACTTCAAGTTAGAGTAGGAGAACTGGGTTGTCGAGGCGATCAACTTATTTAAGCCAAGACCTTCACGCCCGAAAGGGAGATGAACCTGCTTCTTAACAGGGGGAGCTGCTACGTTTTATAGAACGCCTCGCCTTCCCAGCAGAGTTTTAGTTTTGTTTAATTATAAAAGTAGCAGCCATGCCGTCTCTTGAAGCTACTGTTGTTGGGAGAGTGGGGATGTCGTAGGAATGATATTTCCGGTCTGACGGAAGCTTAGGGTAAGAGAGGCAGGTCACAAGAGTAGCTAGGCTTCGAGATGGATTTTAGGGACTTCTACAATAAGACCTATTTTCCTTCCCAATTTGCTGGCGTTGTGTTTACCACCTTTCAGGCAATGCTCGAGGCGGTTGTTGGAAGCCCCGTGATTCGAAAGCAAGGAGTATCGCTCTCAGTCGGCCGCGAGACGTGGTCTCGGACAGAGGTCAAATGGCCAGCCTCCCAGAATTAGGCCTACCCACGACGCACTGGTGGACCCGGACCCCAGACCTGAACAGAGGTCGGACCGCATTCTTCTACAAGGATACCCAGAATATTGCATAAAGGTACGTCTGAAAGTGTAAACTTCAACCCAGCACCTTTTACTACCATACGACTCTTGCTAAATTCATTTCCAATTCTTATTTTACCCCTTCTACATCAGAAGCCCTTTGTCCTCATCGGGCCACGTGCTCCCCTTTGTGACTTGTTCAAGACCTAGTTTTCGTGCATACCTCAGTGAACCATTCGAGTTTACCTTCCCCAATATTAGAGAATTAATTAATCAAAGCAAGAAGTCATTTTTTCTTTCATGTCGTTTAATCTGGGATTCTTTTCCAGATTCCATGAGTCACGTGCCGTCTCTCTGTCCGCAAGTGTGCATTAACCCACGTGAATGAAAATCAGCTTGAATTGAATGAGACTATAAGCCCCAACGTGGGGGCCAATATCCTTTAACTTTTCTCCAGGCCAGCACGGGCCTCTTTGTAAATAAATAGTTTTAAAGTAACGAGCTGAGTTTTCTGGCGACCTTCCCTCTAAAGAAAGAAATCAATAATAATCAGTTTACGGTAAGTTCAAGCAATTCCCTCTTGAAATCCCTCAATCATTTCTGTTTACGTATCTAGCTTCTCCACAAGGCCCTATATACGTAACAATATATATATAAGCTAATACCACAGAGATGCACGTGACTTTAATTCAATTAAATAAGCGAATACTACAAGGAAAATGATATATGCAGAAATCCAAGCGCTTTATTCGTCTTTACTAAACCATTTGTCAAGGAACAATATGTCTTAGTGAAGAGAAAGCGCTTGGATATCTGCCTATCACTTTCACACACACACACACACACACACATATATATATATATATATATATATATATATATATATATATATATATATATATATAAAACATTACAATCCCGTACAATCTTCATCATCAACGATAATGTCTCGACCCCGACCCTATGTTTCTAATGTCCTGTTAACAATGACGTAACTGCGCTTGCGCAGTGAGCCTGAGCGGATCCTCGCGGGCCGCACGTCCCCGAGCAGCCTTCAGCCATCCAGCTTAGCGTACTCGACAACAACCAACGAACAGTTGAAAACTAAACTTTATTTCGGTGATGCGCCTTCTGTCTTTGCCCGAGAATCATGGCAGCTTCGATTTTCAAACAAGAAGTCACCAGTGCGAAGGGCAGCAAGGTTGGTTAGCGTTGTTACGTTCAGGAATTATAGGAAAATAACACGTGAAGTGTTGGAATGTGTTATGGACGGGAAGTCTAGTATATACATTGCTCTCCCAAAACTACCATTCGCGTATAATACGAGTTGAAAAAGCCACTTTTGGTCATTAGTGAATGTTTTTAGTGACGTTTAAACGTAAATGACGTTATGTGAGTGATAGTTTTCACGATAAATGAGAGTGATTTTGGAATCGTTGTCCAGTTGAGAAGTTTTCTCTAAAAAAATGTTGAAAACAGCGATGTCTTAAGTGTAGTATGTATACTAGTATGATTTTATGTTCATTCGATTTAATGTAGCGTAAGTGAAACGCCATGTTTTTGTAATAATTTATTAAAAGGGTGGATAGCGAATACAATACTCAGAGTAGTACACTTTGCTGTCGGGATTTATCAGTGCCATGTGACCTTGGAAGTTGCTGAGCTACTGTTAACTCTCGCCGATCAAATGGTTGTGTGGAGTGCTGGGTTTACCATGAACACGCTCCGTACACGAGCACTTGTCAGTGTCGTTAGATTTATAATGTGAAAATCTATGCACTGATCGACATGATTAATGTTTGATGATATAATGAACGTTGTCCGGTTGAACGGGGAATCGGACATCGATATTGTTGCCTCTTTTGTTTGGGTCCAAGCAAGTTTTTGTACGCTACTCCTATCCGTGATTTAAATGTAACCTGGTTTTTTGTGTGCGATAAGACGGCACAATGTTTTTGTTTTGGGGGTGGCTGTGTGCTTTTGAGAGAGAGAGAGAGAGAGAGAGAGATTGTTATACATCGCTTTGGAGCCAGCACATTGTGGGGGGAACTTGGCGACTTGGTAAACATGGTCCATGCCCGACGCCTTGACAATTTCATTACCAAACCTTGAATACTTATTTCTTATGATAGAATATTTATTAAGTAAATGTGAAGGTTGCGAGGCATGAGTGACTGGATTGCCCAAAACATCTCAGCTTGTTTTTTACGTCAAAGGATGTTGCGTTTTACGTCAAAGGATGTTGCGTAGACCACATAGGATATCAGACTATGTTCCTCTCCCCGCTGTGGCGTGCAACTCATCACGCACGGTGACGCAAGAAGTGATGAATTCTAACTTAATCGGTCGGTCATTTCTCTCTTTCGTGCATGGAATTTCCGCTGTTTTCTAGAATGAAAAAACTCCTTAAAGTATCATTGACAATAACGTATATTTGACAGTTACGCTATCAGCATTCGGTTGTAACCAATGAGGATTTTGTTCACATATCTCCACTAGTACCATGATAATGTACCTACACAGGATTTGAGTGAGATGTCTCATTGTGAGTTGATGCGGTCTTCGGCATTGTTGAATAGCTCGTAATAGATTTTAAATCATTTATTAAGCCGTATAACTTTATTTATGCGTCCGTAAGTCGTGTCAATGGATGAAAATCCTGAACGATTATGGACACATTATACAGGTTTACGTATATCAATGGCTCATGAGTAGTTTTATTTTTTATTCTTCTGAGTTTAATTTTTATTCTTCTGAGTTTTAAAACTTAAGCAACCGGTATAGTTTGGATGATAAATATTATTATTATTATTGATCCCCCAAGTTAACACACAAATCATGGTGTTTGTAGCATGACCCCGTTTTGTAACAATAGTTTAAAATGCAAAAAAAAAAAAAATAATAATAGTAATAAAAAAAAAAATAATCTTTTATTTTCGAATGAAGGGTGAACATTTGACCAAGGCTAAGTTAGGCGAGTTGGACAGCTAGTAGGGAAAAAGACAGAAAAGGATTCAAATTAGAATGCAGAAAGCTTGATGTTAGAATACCAAGAACCCCTCTCTCTATAGCTGCTACCCACATAGGTCTACTAAACAGCTAGGTATATAGCTCAGTGCTAAGGTCCACACACTCGTAGTGGATGTAAGACAATGCTCTCTACAGCTGACCATGGCTACCTTTACAATATAAAATAGATATATATATATATATATATATATATATATATATGTGTGTGTGTGTGTATGTATAAAAAGATATATACCACAAGGAAAAATAAATGAAGGAGTATCTGCGAGACCTTTCAACGTTAAATGTCCTTCACTAAGCGGAAACTGATATACATGAGGAAAAAGACAATACAAGAAGATTCGTATAAAACTGACAGAATAGGTACTAATCTCTTTATAATCCCTATCTGTCAGTTATACGAATCTTCTTGTATTGTCTTTTTCCTCATGTATGTCAGTTTCTGCTTAGTAAAGGACGTTTAGCGTCGAAAGGTCTCGCAGATACTCCTTCGTTTATTTTTCCTTCGTGGCATATATCTTTATTTATGAATTTATCACGTTCCTAACTTTCGTGATTTCAGTTATACATATATATATATATATATATACTATACTATAAGATATATATATCTATATATATATATATATATGATATATATATATATACTATATATATATATATAGATATATTATATATATATATATATATATAAATAACCAAAAACCACCAGAAGAGCAAAAAACCTTTATACATAGCATCACGTTTTATATACTTCGTGATCAAGTTTTATTCATATATATATATATATATATATATAGATATATATATATAATATATATATATATATGTACTTTATGAGTATACACTTCTTCAATTCATATATTTACCTAAAAGGGTGCAGCTGTAAGAAAGTATATATTCAAGTAGAAGTTGAAAAAGTATTTCGTATTATCCAACTGAATTTAACTTTCATACATTTTGTAAAGCCCAAATGTATAGGATGTTGAAAAGTATATTGATCACACTCTTAAAGAAACTGTATCTTAAGAAAACAAAAGAAAATAAAAAAAGAATGAGTCCTCTCGAAAGTTCACATATGCAGGATGTATGTTCCACCTCTCCTGAGGGATACATCTTTCAAAAGTATACCTCAGGAGAAGTGGAACATACATATATCCGGCCTATGTGAACTCTTGAGAGAGAGCCTGAGAGTTTCTAACCCTGTGGTTGGCATATCAACAGCCCATCAAGAGCTTCGTAAGGGACAGGCCTAAACATCAGATGCACGGTTGATGTGATCCTACTATAGTATAAGTTTTTAGCTTGTTATTACCTGACATTCTACAGTCGAATTTACAGTGCCACTTTCTATTTTAGGAGGGCGACCCAGACCTGCAGTGCATTGTGTGTGAAGAGGAGTATAGCGATGACTCGCCACCAAGGAACCTTGGCTGTGGCCACACCTTGTGCACAACATGCCTCAGCCAGTACTTCTCCAAAAACCACCAGAAGAGCTGCCCAGAATGCCGCCGACCATTTCACGCCAAAAGTGCCTCGGATTTGACCATCAACTACCCCCTCTTGAGGTTAGCCCGTTCCCTGAGCACAGCCAGTTCCACTTCGAAAGGTTCCCAAGAAACTAAACTCAGGTGGGACAATAGAGTTATAATTGAAGACAGTGACTTTGGTCCTGTATGGAAGCCGAGTCCATTTGATTACATGTGTGAAATAACTTCTCCCAAGAAACAGACCGAGTTTTTTGGTATGAAAAACTACATTGCGTATACTGTGACACCGTCTTTCTCAGCAAAACACGTGTTAAGAAGGTATAAACAGTTTGATTTTATTCAGGAGAAGCTGAAGAGCCTCTTTCCTCTGATCATTTTACCAAAGTTGCCTGAAAAACAAATTCTAGGTAAGTTTAATGATGAAGTTGTTGAATACCGACAACAGGTACTTCAGACTTGGATCGATTATATTTGCTGTCACCCAATCTTGTCACAGAGTGACATCTTCCGTCTCTTCATCACTGTATCAAATGAGGTATCTTGGGAGGCAGCTGCCAAAAAGATGAAAACTGAATCTCATGTCCACCGTAGTTTCTTCTCCGGTGTTCAGACGCCAAAGTCGGACTTTGATCTGCAAGAGGTAGACACGAAGCTTGAGAGCTATGCTGTCTTTGTCAGGGAGCTTAAAAATTCTGTTAAGGAGCTGCAATCTGCTAGTTTAACTCAATTTAATAATTGGCAGATGGAGTATATGCAAGACAAAGAACAAATCAGTCAAGCCCTCTTGAAGCTTGCTCAGACTTTCAGTACAGCGTCATGTGAGGACCCAGAGCTCCCTCTTCTTGTCTTTCGTGTGAGCGAAGCTTATTCCAGCCTTGCCACTTTACCCAAAGAAGAAGTTCAGGCAGCTTGGCAGTCTTTATATAAAGTGGCATCTGAGTATTCTGTGTTAATCGATGAACTGGACAAGATCCTGACTGTTGCTAGAAAGAATGTGGCCCAGGCATACCGTCTGGAAATGGCTGATTACGAAGATGCTCGAGCGTCGTCTTACGTTTTTCTAGCTGAGGTGGCCCACCTGAAATCCAGTTTTATCAGGGACATTAAAAAGGTTATCAAGGTTGTTTTCCAGAACCAGTATGAGTTTTACCAGAGTATTACAGATCATCTGAGAAGTAAACTGGAAGAAATCATGAGTGATGGCACAGGAGTACCATCAGCACCTCCCCTTGATCTTTGGGAATAACTTGAAATAGAAAATGATTGTACTATTCAACATGAAGTTGTATAAGAAATCTTTTCGCATAACATTTGGCTAAAGTCTTGGAGCATTGAAGAAAAAAGCAGTTTTTATAGCATTTTATTTGTCTGAGGTAAGAAACTTGCATATAACAAAAGTTCAAGGACCTTGTAAGGATTAGTGCAGCTTGTGAACTTCAGTTGTGGCACAAGATTACTGTGAAATTTTTTCCATAACTACACTTGAAATTGAAAATATTTAGTTCTGACTTATTGAAATCAACATCAAAACACTGAAATTTACTTAGACTTTCAAATAAAATTTATTTTCGCAACTTTATATAGGCTTATCGTTTAAACTTTTGCATTCTCTGCATTTTGAAGAACTTGTTATTGAATACGTTTACCGAACATTAAATTTAATTAGAATATACGTACAATAAGTAGAAAAAATATCTCCTTAAAATTATCCAAAAGCCTATTAAAAGAATCAAGAAGTTGATTTGGTTTGTTTTGTTTAATTCTGATCAGCTGATCCAGCCGTGCCACGAGTGTTTCATGTGACTTTTATAGTGAGAAAATGTGTCCAATGCACCATTTAATTTGATCCGATACTAGTCCGGTCAGTGCATTGTAGGCTATAGATTTAAGCCTTGATGCATTCATGAATTTTTATTAATACTTATATTTGATTTGGTAGTACTTAAGATACCTTGTGCTATGAAATTTTGATGGCCTAGTCTGGCAACCTCTAGCAATCGTAGCATGGGTTCTGCGTATGTGGATTATTGGGGGTTTGCTGTATATATATCATATATAAATATATTATTATATATATATATATATATATATATATATATATATATATATATCATAACGTTTCAGTGAGAATTATCATGATTAATTACTTTAAACAATATTTCTCTATGAAGTTTCACAAATCACACCAAGTGAGAAGTAAAATGTAAGTTTGTATGTTTTCATGGTGCTCAATGATGACAATCATACTTGAGAATTAGGTATTAAGTTCATGTAGTACATTCACCAAGAGTATATTTTTTTATACATCAGAAACATTAAATTTTGTAAGTTTTTGGGAATCTCGTGTATTTTCCATTAAAAGTTGTATTAAAAGCTTGTGTTAATTATTTACTTCCATATGCAATAGACCAATATGTATAGTTTAATTTTTATTTTTAAATATGTAAAGCTAAATGAAAATTTCTATGTAGAAAGTTCATGCAAAGGATCCCTTCAAGTGAATTTATATTGAACAGTGGGGTTCTGCAGGAGTGTTATTTCACCCTTATTGTTTATTCTTCTCATAGTTTTGTCATAAAAAATGGTCGAAAGCATTAAAATACAAGATTTAGAATGTTTGCTCAGTATATAGACTGCATCATATAATAAGAGAGCTTTGGCTGAAAGTAAATAAAAGTAGAACCAATGCGGACGGGGTACATACATTTAACATTAGAGAAAGGACTAATTAGATTGATTCATTCAAATATTTAGGAACAATATCCAGCACAGGTTTCCTTCAGTTAGTTAGACTAAAAAATGGTCAGGTCGAAAAAGGTTTGCAAATCAAATAGATTAATTATAATTTACTACCAAAGTACAATTATACTTGAGTCTATAAGTCTTAGTATCATTGTATGGATATTTATCTTTGTTCTTAAAGCATTAACAAAAATTATTAGTGGATGCAAATGAGAACATGTTAAAGAGACGTGGTCTCTTTCTATTTTAACGTTACCCACATTTTTGTATTTCGTGCAAGATAATGCAGACTGAAATGAAAATTAAAAAATCCACAAGATACTTTATTATCTTTTTACTAATATTAGAATTATAAATTACGGTTTCTTTTCTTATCAGTTGGCCATTCCTCTCATTAGCCTAAGGACCATTTGTATAAAAAAAATTGCTTTCATAAAGTCAAACATCAATAGAATTAACAATATTGTTCAATATTGCTTACTTGTACTTATTCTTTAGTTGTAGGACATCAATTTAACCGAACATTGTAATTATTTACTAAATTTGAACGAATTATGATATAATGTAATCGCCATTGATCTCTCTCCCCCCCCCTCCCCTACACATAGTTAATTGGAACTTGCATAGGCCTAGAGATACTAGAAAAAACAACGTAAAATAAATAGTACAGTGCATTAAACAGTCGTTAAAATAAAAAATATACATAAAATATGTAATAATACCTCTAAAGGAGGTAGGTTAGGTTTATGGCAAATTAATATTGCAGTACCGGTCAGTGGTCACGATCAAAACATTGAGGCAAGAGCGAGACCAACCAGTTACCTGTGTAGTGAATTTATAGGTGAGCCATATTTCGTTATTAAAAATTAAAACAATGTAAAAAACAAGTAGAAAGACGACTCTAAAGCCACGGTAAGTAGTCCCTACGACCCCGACCTCTCACGACCTAAACCCTTCGAAACATGGCGCGAACATTAAAAAACAAAAAAAGGGCAACATGTCTCCTATAACTCACCCAGCCCCCACCCCATTGGATTTACGCTACTGTCATTCCCGTTACGAACTTACGATACCGCACTTTATTAACATAGGTGACGATGTAGGCGTATTCCGTAATTATTTACCTACAGTTTTGAGAGCCAATTTCCAATTTCCCGGGCCGCACGCCATTCAAACAAGCATGGCGGCTCCTCCGCGCCGCGAATATTCAAAACTGTATCCTCTAAAAAACCTCACCGAGCCCCCATTGCCTTTCCTTCTGCGAATTCCGTTACGATATCGCACTTTATTCACAGTTTTGGGAGCCAATTTCCAATTTCCCGGGCCGCACAACACCCAAATCCAACCGCTGCGCTAAGTAGTCCCGTCGACCCAGCATGGCCTTTATCAGCTGGGCCGACCCCGCGAGTTTTCAAAGCAGTCAACATGGCGCATCCCGTAACATCACACCCGTCCCTCGCTGCTTTTTTGAGTGAAAGTCCGGTTACTTTTGGTGTGCTACATACTTTATGTCAAGACGTTGATGTACTACGTACATATCTTTTCAAAAGCGGACTGTTGGGCGATTTCAGTGGAACTTGTGACAAGTGTAGAGTGGGAACCGTCAGCCTCGTTAAAGAGGAAGACAGTTTCGTGTGGCGCTGCAGCTTACGCACGTGTCGTAAAAGAACGACGATACGGAACGGCTCTTTCTTCTCCCGCTCACACCTGGATTTCGGCACAATCCTCCAATTAATTTATGGCTGGATCTACGAGCTACCACAGGCCTTTATGAAAATGACTCTTCATATCGGTTCACCTAACACCATGGTGGACTAGTACAATTCCTGCCGGGAAGTCTGTATCGACATTTTGGTTCAGGACAATCGCAAAATCGGTGGAGACCCGGCCACATTGTTGAAATTGACGAGTCAAAGTTTGGCAAACGTAAATTCAACAAAGGTCGGCGTGTTGATGGTTGTTGGGTTTTAGGTGGAATAGACCGCGAAACAAATCGTTCAGGACCGATCGGCCGAAACCTTGCTTCCCATCCTCATTGAAAATATTCATCCAGATTCAATCATTATTTCAGACTGTTGGGAATCATCACACAACACTAAGTAAGCACTTTAAAGAACACTTAAATATCAATCACTCTTTACACTTCGTCGATCCAACCGACAAAAACATACACACCAACACTATCGAATCTACATGGCGGGTTTTAAAAAGAAACGTTTTGCCGCGGAGTGGTACGGTGAGATCACTGTACCCTCCGTACTTTTCAATGTACTGCATTAAAAAACGATACTTTAATAACAGTGGTTGCCCGTTCAAAACATTCCTCGACCTCATCAAACGCACTTACCCATTAAAGAAAGCAGAGGCAACGCCAACGAAAATCGGTCCTTTGTGCCGCAGTACTCCTCAACCTCGGCGAACCCGTGACCGCGGTGTCCAAACCGAAATGCCGATGCTAGACGTCCCGCCCCCAGTCAAAGGCCTAATCGCCCAACCATAATTTCTCTGATCTGACATGGAAGATTTTCAAGTATAAGGTAGTTTACTTTACATCCTAAGTGCGGTTAGGTTGGTTTCTTCGGCCTTACCGACCGTACACATAAATCGTTTCCCGTTTGTAGAGTAAAATATGTTAAGTAGTCCTAAATTTGGGTAAGGAGTAGGCTAGCAGCGCGTTTGCAGAGTAAGGGGTCAACCTGCTGTTAAATTTTACGTTTTTTTTTTCGTCCCACAGGCACCGACTCTGCTTCCCCCCACCCAAAAAAACACCCGGTTCCCAATACGTTCCCCCATTACCGTTTATATAAAGTTTTCGGTGGTCATCGACACTCGTATTTGCATCCCCCCAAAACCCCCGGATTCCTAATGGGGTTGTCCTCCTTTACCCTTTCGCTTTAACTTTCGGAACTACTGTCTTTGTTATTGTTGTGGTATTTTGGTATCGCCGCCATATTGGTTTTGGTGTTCTTTTGCCGATTTCGGACTTAAGGCACGGCCAAGGTGAATGCCTAGACCTAGGCCTATGCAGTTTGGTTTTAGTCTAAACCTAATTAATGACTATCTTACCCACCATGGCCTGTATCTTCTATTGTCGTAGGTAATGATCCTTTCCCTTTTGGATTTAGCTTAGGCCTAATATTTAAGGATCTTGCCCACCATGGCCAGTATCTACTGTTGCTTTAGATGTAGGTATTTCATCAGATATTTTACTATTTAGGTTATACCTAATGGGGTTTGGTTTAGGTACCTCAAAGCTTCAAGTTTACATTGTCGTAGGTGTACCTAGTGAGCCTTTGCCTTTTGGTTTTAGTTTAGGCCTAGTTGTTGACGATCTTACCTACAATGGCCAGTATCTACTGTTATTTTAGATGTGTTTTATCATGTATTTTACTATTTAGGCCATTATGTAGGTTCGTATACCCATTGTCGGAGGTAGTGAGGGTGAAGGTCTACCATTTTGGGCTGCTGGAAATTTTGACTTCAGTCCTAAGACTAGGTTCTTTTCCTGAGGTATACCTACACCAATTTGGAAGCCTTGCCTGAGTCTTTTTCACTATCATAGACTTTTTAATTCAGTTTTTGCCCTTTAGGAAGTAGCTTTAGCCTATTTCCTTCAAATGGGGTTAGACATAGGCTAGATAGGCTATGACTAATGGTAAAATTAATGTCAAAATCACGAGCCATTATTTTTGGGTAGAGTGCCGTGATGGGTCACAACTAAGCCTACTTTGTGGCAGTCCGTCCGTTGGGCACTGCGTCTAAAGTTAGGTTAGGTAAAGGTAAATCTGGTCAGACCATATGCCCACTGAAATGTGTACTAGGCCTACAGCAGCCTGACCCTCACTCAGCATACGATGCAGTGTAATGTATGTTACTGTGCCCATTTTATACCTTACTGCACTGGGAGCTTTCAGAACTGGAAAGCAATGAATAGATCCTTCCGGCAGTAAAGATGGAATATTGTCAAAACGCCATAGAAACAGTAAAAGTACCTATATGATTGTGTTGTGGGCTAACCCTAATTATGGTAAAAGAGTATTAGCTACAGTTGTATAAATTGTGGCCACAGTTTATGACCTTTAAATGAATTCAGACATTTATATTTCAAATTTCATTAGGGATGCACTCTAACCTAACCTTTCTTAAACCGCTGTACCCAGACTTGGCTGAGGTGAGCCTTGGCTTTGTCCTCCTTGGACCCCAGACTGAGATATCATGCATAACAGAATGTGTCCATAACTATTCTGCAGCATTACCCTTGTTACCAAAAATCACAAGATAAAAACAGGACAAAGTGCGTTTGGTAGCCTCATTACAAAGATGGTTTGGATACCAACCTTACCTGACCTAGGGCGCCAGACTGCTGGTGCTTTGTCCGCCATATACACCCTGAACTAACCTTTATTATAAACCTTAGCCTAACCTAACATAAGCTGAAATTTTCCAGACTAAAGGTATTCGCCTTCTTAAGCAACTTAAGGCTTTTAAGGGAATTTTGCTTGTAAAAATTTAAGTAAATGAGTTTGGTCATTTCCTTTTGAGAAGCCTAGTGTCTCTAGGAGGCTCACTCATCACCATCACCTGCCCATCTTATATATTTTAGTTCTTAGCCTTCAGTTACTCTTAAGTAACTGAGGGACCTATGGCACTCATAATGCATTGAAAGGCAAATACAGGTGATTAAAGACATTTAAAACTTTATTTTTTCAGGTTTATTCCTCACGTACCTTTCCATAAATTGTCATTGCCAGAAATTGTAGTTCTAATAAGTATTATGTGTAAGTACTCTTAAAGCTGAGGTATATACTATAACATAATGTATTTCATGTTGAAGCTCATTTACAAAATACAGTACTTTGGTAATAATACTTTATAGATAATTTTAGTTAATTGTGATTTGTATTTTCTATGTAGACTTATTCATATTGTAGATTTTCACACTAATTGCATATAATTCAACAGGTAGACTGCTACCACCCAGACAGTTGTAGATGACAGCCCTGTGCCTGCCCCAACCTTAACAGAGGTTATTCTTCTGAAAGGGTAGTAAATTTGGCACTGCATAAGAGATATACGTACTGCACTAAACTTACTAGGTAAGACATAATCTAAACCATATTGTAGTTTTATTGCTTTAATTTGTAATTTTATGCCCATTGATACTGTAGCATAATTGGTGATAATCGATGATTCATACTCTTTCTCATTGAGCAAGTGATTGTTTGACGAGTACTATGTTATTAATGGTCACTATCTATAGGCTACTGCAGTGTACTGTATTCTATTGTTCATTATGCAATAAGACAGGGTAATAACAATGTAACCATATGCTAAAGCAGGAGTTGGCAACCTCCAACTCATGGGTCGTATCTAGCCCTCCAATTTAACACCTGGACACTAATTATTTAATGGTTGTTACCTAGTTTAAGGCGTTGAGTGATCCTTATAGTACATTTAATATCATGGCCCTCCTACGAGACACTACATAGCTGTTTGGCCCGCTCTCTCCAAAAGGTTGCCAACCCTTGTGCTAATGTTTGCTGTCCTTAAAAACAAAAGTTCCTATTTAGGCTAGAAGCATACTTATGCCCTCAGCATTCTTGTCCATGTAGAGATTGATGAAGTTGGTAATTTTGCAATAGTACATAGCTACGAGTAAACTTCTAAGATTCACAAGTGTAGCCATACTGTGTGTAGATGATCTTAATTGAGTAGATGTGATGCATTGCAAGATGGTAAATCATGTGTATTCCGTAGAATGAATAACAATGTACTACTGTGTGAGAAGGGTATTTGAAAATTATAAGTTGATCTTTTGTAGTATCTTTCAGAAAACTAGATACCTGGGAATACCTTAAAATGTTAGAATCTTGCTAGTAGCCTGTTTATTACCACATGGGGAGTTCATTATTATATCTCACCTATGTAATAACTTGTATGAGTTGTACATTCTAATTGTGGTTTCTGCCTGGAATTTAATTTTTTTTATGTTTTTAGATATTTTAACCTGTGCAGTGTAAGACTGATCCTCACTCTTTATGAATAAGTCTACCTAAACAAGTGCCGTTCTTTTAAGGGGGCCGGCCGGCTAATGCCCTTTTTTAAGGACAGGACTTTGATATTCATACCACTTAATAAGGTGACTTGGGACATCTCCAAACCGCATATGATTTTCGCCTCTGACCTTAGGTTTTGTGACGCCAAGGCGATTTATCCCGAAAATAACCACTTTTCAAATTCTATCTCCTCCCTTGATATTTAATATTAAGACCTGGGATTACTACCATATATAGACCTGATGTAGACCTCCAATTGAATGAGGATTTTGTTTTTTTTCTAAAAGTCATTTTTTGTTTTTGCTAGATATTGAATTTTTTTCAATATGGTAAAAAAATAAACCCTATAAATCAGGAGAAAAAAAATTATAAAAAAAATACGAAACAAAAATTGGAAAAAAGGGCTCTATTTGATTGTTCTATAATGTCTTTCTGAGTTATATACCAAATTCCAATGTTATAGCTTTAAAACGAAGTGAGAAGATAGATTTTGAAGGTCAATAAGTATAGTTTTGAGATACGGGCGTTCCAAGTTTTCCTTCGTATTTCTATAAAGACAATGTTAATAATTAATGATTATTATGAATGTATATTTCTTTTTTGTGTATTAATAAACCAAAACTATTTTATTTATCATAATTTAATCATAAATGATAATCCTCGCAGCCTGGGGCACTGCTTGAGGCAAGATGGGGCACTCCTTCCTACGCAATTCTCTCTCCCCTTCGCTAACTCGGCTTATTACAGCGAATTTTCTTCTTCTGTATGTTAGCGAGATGTTTTCCTTGTATTTTCCTCTTTGGCATGATGAAATTCTTGCCTGAAACAAAGATAAACAAACGTAAATGCAAGAGAATGTTACAAAGACAATTTAATAAATCATGATTATTATGAATTTCATATTCCATTTTGGGTATTAAAAAACCAAAACTTTGTTATTTATCATAAATGAAGATCTCTTTGCTCAAAGATCATATCATCGTAGCCTTGGGCACAGTGTGACGTGTGCTGTCAAGCAAGACGGGGGCGTTACTATGCAACCCTCCCCTCTCTCTTCACTACCTACGCATATATTATGATATTCTGTTTCTTCGTCTGTATGTTAGCGAGATGTTTTCCTTGTCTTTTCCTCATTGGCATGATGAAATTCTTGCTGAAACATGCATAAACATACGTAAAAGCAGGCGTATATCAGAGGTAAAATGGAACGTGTAGACTACTTGAAGTCTGTGATCGCACTAAATCATGACTGGACTTGGTACCTGAGCCTGAAGTCTCCTTCTCGACTCGGGGAATGTCTACAGATGTCATTTCTCCCATTTCGTTGACTTTAATTTAATTATTAAAATTTACGATAATAGAAGAAATATTGCATTTTCTTGTACGGATCAATGTTTTAGGCTTATTGAGTTACGTTAACTAATTACCCTGTAACTACGAAAGTAAGAGGAATTTTGACGAAATATTTCGTATACGTATTCTCAATTGCCATATGAAGCTCCATGAGTTTTTTCATGACTGCATTTTTCGTCCTATACCACCATATATAGGGGTTCCGGCCGGCCCCCTTAAGAATGGTCGAATTTTTGCATGTATCATTTGCATGTCATTTTGTCATGCAACTTACTCTTACCTTCCATTTGCTTTTTGCACTTTTTATTGATAGTCAGTGTTTAATGTATAACATGCAAGGTTAAACTGAGATACAGTATAGATGGCATGTTAAAGTTAGGGTAAAAATGTTAGATTTATATGTGTAATGAGGTGAGGATGTTAAATAGATACTTGAGAGGCTCACTTATTTTTCTTCAAAAAACTTTTGTTCACATCTAAAGCAATAATTGATCAGTGTAATATTCATGTGCCCAGCTGAGTTAATCTCAGTGACAAGACTATCATTTTCATACTAAACATAAATCATCATAGTAGTGCCCAGTATCCCTGTGATCCAGGGCCTCAGTGGCAAAGAATAACAAAGGAGGATGTTGTGCACTAATGGTAGCTGAGATGTATGACACCCATTTTCTTAAACCCTCTTCACTTGCAGAACTTTGAACATGTGTATACACTTTCAACTTGTGTTTAGTGTGCATTGTCTTGCAGTCAGTTGTCTTAACAATAGGATATTTCCAAGCGCAGCTGGTAAACTGCGCTTGGAAATATCCTAGAGTTAAGACCTTAGGTTTGTTAACTATGAAAAATACAAATTGATTCTAAAATTTGTCATTTATGGTAGTCTAATGTTTCAAATATTTTTCATGGTCAGTCTATTTATTCCCTATTACTGTAAGCAAACTAGTTCACTTCTTTACAACATGTTACCTTTCGTAATGTTTAGGTTGTCTTATTCTGAAAAGCTTACTTTAATTTCACAAGTTGATTTTGCTTCTAACAGCAGTGGTGCCTTTTTTGCTGTTTATCTGTTTCTGTGGTTAACAAAAACAAGAGATAAACATTTTATTTCTCTAACTTTATACAAAACTGCACTTTTGCTCTGCTTTAAATGGCACTAAGTCTATTTGGCACTGATGCTATAAAATCTTGCAGAGAAAATACCAAATTTCAGATTACTAAAATAATGAAATAAGAGAAAGAGAGCTCATAGTTTTCATTGAGGCTTAGATGCACTTTTCATATGATCGCAAAATCACAAATTCTCATTCAAGAAAACTCAGATGAAGAGGTTTCCTTTAGTTTCCAGTAGAAGTTCTTGTTTACATCTCCTGCAAATTAGTTTAACAGGACCACTGAGCCATATCTAGACTCACAGACCAACTTTTTGGGCTAGGCCCATATGAGCAACAACAAAACCGCACCAGACTACAAACGAATGGTTATAGAGTAAACGGTTGGTTATTCATATAGAAAATGCTTGTTAATACTCAGACGCGCCAATTACATACTGAAGTTAATTCCGACTGCTATCGCAATCAGTGGATGGTATCACCCACAAAACTGTTTGTCATGTGTGCTTGAGCAGCTCACAGTCCGAAGTAAGAACCAGTAGCTGCCGACAGTGAATTCTGCTGAACTTCTTCAAAATCTATGTTGAAACTAGCTTGAATGCATGTGTACATATGTGTTATAATGGACTTCAATTGACCACTATACTGTGTTCCTTTCACAACAGCAAAACCATTCAATAACTGCAAGATAATAGCTAATGTGTGGTACGTGTGAGCCTAGCCTTGGAGTCTATTCAAAATTCTGTCACTCATGCAGGGCACTTCTTTTTTTGCTAAATCTGCTTAAGAAAGTTATGCCTCTCTTTACTTGTGGCAAGTTTTTTTTTTCCATGTTTGCCATATCCATCTGTGTTTGTGGTTGCTTCATTTTTTCATGGTCATTGGAATATTAAGATCTGGGAAGACAATAATCTTTTGACTAAAATGAAGCTCCTGAGAAGGACTCTACACTCACTGAAGTCATAGCACATTAATTTGAGCTCTGGCCACATCATCCATTGTCAAACACATCTTGAATAATGTTTAGTGAATATTAGGTGCCAGTCCTTCTTGGATTGGCTGTGGTTTCAAGTAGTATGTGTGTATGTGTAATAGTTATGAAATTAATCCATAACCTCATGCATTCATCCATTTAGGGTATTTTGCAACCTTGCTACTCCTTACAAACTCATAAATTCACTCATTACAGATGTTCACTCATATTTAGTTGATTCGTAACTGTAGTCAAACTCAGCCTTTTTGGCCACTAAGGCGTTGGCCGCACAGTTGCCACAGTTCTCTAAATACGCCACAACAGTGATGAAGAATATCTGATATTTTTTATACTAACTAAATACATATATGGTGATTACTCTTGTTTTATAATAAAACTTAATATGTTTAAGAATGACCAACTTTTTGATGGGAAAATGAATGTTTCTAAAAATGTTTTCCTAAGATTTGACATCACCTCTATGCTGGGTTAGTGCTCCGTTGCCACCTCAGCCCGACAAGATCATTCCGTGTCACTGACCACCATGGAAACATTTCCCGCTTCTCGCTGCCCCCGCCTGCACAGACTAAGGAAATAATTTATAATGTTAATCGGTCCTTTTAGATGAAAAGGCCAACGGCGGACACAGCCAGAGCTGCAGAGGTAAGCAAAAAGGACAGTTAGAGGGATTTGCTCCAAAGCAAATCAAGAATGGTGGTCAGAGGCTGAACACGAGAGAGAGATAGAGAGAGAGAGAGAGAGAGAGGTGGGGCAGAAGTACCTACCTTGGGAGAAGTGGCTATGGTGTGGAAAATCCAGGGTAAGCAAGGCCAATTCCTTTGTGGCCAAAAAGGCGGAGTTTGACTATAGGAAGGATAAACATACCAAGTTGCATTGCCAGGACAGCCCATACCGAAAGCTATTTTGCATTAAGTTGCAACATAGATTCATGAATGTAATAATGACCTTAATGCTTAGGTCTCTTATAGATAGAAATACTTAGATGATTAGTACCTTCTGATTGTTTACAAAAATAGAGGGAGGGAGTGGAGGTCATACCCTGATGAGAGACATCTTTCATCTTCCTGAAAGCACAAGATCTTTTGGAATTCATAACTAATGACCCCTTCATGTGTCTACAAAAGTTGATTGTTTTCCAGGTTGGTCAGAATGGCTCCTACCCGTGCTCAGGTGTTGCAACTGTATCGTGCTCTTCTGCAGTACGGTAGAACGTTACAGTTAACAGATCAAGAGTATTTCTACCAGAGGGTGCGAGGAGAATTTGAAAGGAACAAAGGGATCGTTTCAGAAAAGGAAAAGAATTTTTATTTTGACAAAGGTTTGAGTTTCCTCTCAAAGCAGAGGCTTGTGTAGTTGTTGCATTATTATTAAAATTTAATAAAACATTTATTTTGTAGATATTTTGCAAATGGAAATTGTGGTTTTGCCAAATCACATTGTACCAATTATTGTCATTGAGAGTCATGTTAAGATGATGAGAGAAGAAATGTCATACTTTTTACCTGAATGTATTTATTATAAAGCCTTGTGATTGAATGTAGATAGGGTAGTTTAACTGACAGCTGATTTTAAGCTTCTTGGATTGAAGTTGTTTATGCACATTGTGTGACATTTATTCAGTTTTTTTCATTTAAATCTTTATCAGATTCAGTGGCGGCTCATGGATCATTCACGGGGGTGCTGTTACTTAATTTCTTTTTTAGATTCCTTCATATTACCTGCATAAACACGCATTATATATACATATATAATATATATATAATATATATATAATTATTAAATATATATATATATTATAGATAATGCGTGTGTTTATGCAGTTAATATGAAGGAATCTAAAAAAAGAAATTAAGTAACAGCATCCCCGGAATGATAGCCACGAGCCGCCACTGATCAAATTATTTGTAATGTAGTGGAAATAATAATGAAAGCTGTCTTGAATAAAGAAAAGACATTGTATTATAATGAACAGAGCTACATATTTATAAATTGCAAATGTGATATTTTTATATTGTAAAAACTATGTATGTGAAATAAGTACAACAAACCTTCAATTTGTGTTGTTTTTTTCAGTTGCCCATTTTATGTACAGTATGTATAGTGCAGCTTTGTTTTTGTAAAAAGGATTTACTGCAATACAATAATAAATGTACATAATTTTGTAGTTTAAAGATTTATTTAAATTTAGACTGAGTATGGTGGATTTTTCCTGCTAATTCTATTACAGTAGTTCAGCTTTTGAGGTGAAACTCTTAAGGTTTTGACCACTGACTTTTACTATCCAAACAGTCGCATCACAGATTTTTTTTTACTAATGGGCCTGTCATATTTTTATGAAATATTCTAGTACCCTTGAGTGGCTGCAGATGCTTGTGTTGTGTTTTTTTTTTTCTAATCCAGGCAATTTAGCATGTTCTGTTTTACTTAATGAGTAGGAACCTGAGCATCTCATCTACTATATGTCCATGCTCCTGTAACTTCCATAGAAACATTTAGCATTATCCTGGCTGAGAATTGGGCAAACTAGTACTATAGCATATTGTTACCTAAGACCCAGTCCTCATTTCTATTGTGTTAATACCTCGACTTCATTCAACAGCAAATGATGCGTCTTGGCTGCAAATCCTCCCATAAAAAGTGTCAGAATTTTTGCCATTTTCATTTTTCATAGTTCTTAAATGTTAACAGAATTATAATTTAAGAATATCCACGTGAACACTTGTTTTAGCCCCATTTGAGTTAGTAATTTTAACGTAGTGGTCTTATTATTAAATGCAGTCTTGTTAAATTATTTGTTATAAGTCTTTAATTTTCTAAGTACTCATTCTGATGGTATCATTTTTGCATTGCACTAAACTTATTAGTTGTGGTCTTCATTCCATTTATTTTTCTCAAATCTTCATATTTGTAGCCCACCCAATCTCTCATGACAGACACTGATCAGGTAAAGGCATAACCACGCAAAGCACTGGATCAGAAATTTATTATACTTGTCAGAGAGGTTTCAAGAGATGAAATCAGTAAAGCTGTTGGGTCTTTCTCATTACTCTTAACTTTCTCAGAAAGGGCCAGAAGGCAAGGGGATCCTCATTAGTAGATAGCAGTAGTCAAAAAGCAGAATCGCCCCTTAATTCAGCTTCACCAAAATTTTGTGACTTCATTCAATGATGCTGTGTGCTCACAGTAACAATATAAAATTACTTGAATGGTGGGTGTAAACAAGCAGATCTTCTATATAAATAATTTGGAACTATCCTATTGGTAGAGGTTGCTGGAATTTGTTTACTGGGGCTCCTGTTCAGAGGTTTTCAGCATCCATCTGTTTTAGTGGACAGTTATTACCCTTCATGTCAGTGGCGTACCTCAGGAATTGTCTGTGGTCCAAGCTTTTTGCAGAGTAGCACTCATAATTTTATTAGAAAAGAAACAAACTTGATTCCCTGATTTTTGGTAGGGGGAAAGGGATATGATTATGATGTCAAAACCAAATCTCTCTATTTGGTCCTGTGATAGCACCTTCATCTCTGTCGTATGGTGGAGTTATTAGATGATAAATCAAATGATCCTATCTAAATGGTAATTGTGATCTAAGGTATGGAGACAACTCAGAAAGTTATGGGATACATTGGAAACATGTTTGCAATGCTCCAACATATGGTGATAACATGCTCCTTTACACTACAGAATCTAGGCTAGGAGGACAACTTCATAGAAGGCCATATTTTCCCACTCTTTTCTCATAAGGTTTGAGCATGATGATATACATACAGACAACTCAGTTTGATTTTATTAGCATGACTGTGACACCAGCGGGAGTGTCCTACAAAGTTTATCTTTAATTAATGGATGTTCCTATTGAACTACAGACATCAAGACCTTCTGGAGGAGCTGAACCTTATTTTTCTTCAGAACTTTCAGTTAGACATAAATGAGACTTCTATTTGATCCTGTAGTTCCAAGTACTTGACCACTTAATTGTTCATATACGAAAAAAACCCTTGGTCTTAACATTAGGATAAATCTTCTAACGCCAGCTGGAAACCGGTAAAGTTTATAAAATTGTGTATGCAAAGGAATACGTATTGGCATCTGTGCTTGGTCTCGATTTATGTGGGAACACCCACATACCCCTCGACAACCTGTGACCACACCGATAACTTTTATCACTTAAGAGAGGACAATTTTGATTCCTCTTTAAAGCCAGTTCAGTTTGCCTGTGTTTCCTTTGTTCTATTTTCCTAGCGGCCATTTATCCTCATTGTTCCTATTGCTATTCCACTTTGAACTTTCTGTAGCTTACAAATGTTTCCAAGTCCATCCACCACTATCACCTATACGTTTGTGAACATGGCCACTCCAATTACTATCTCGTCCAACTATTTGCTCCTACAGCATTTTCCCCCAAAGTGGGGATATTGTCGTCAGTGCACTGCAGGCATTACTTAAGGTTCTTTGCAGCATGCCTTCAGCCTGTAGCTGCAACCCACTCGTTTCTTTTACTGTACCTCCAGTCATATTCTCTCTGCCATCTTACTTTCCATCCTCAACATGTAATTGATTCAGAGTGCTGAATAACCACTGGTTCCATGCAACATAAAAACACCATACAAACAAACAAAATAGTGCAACTATGAGGTTTTCCTCCTGTTACACCTTTCAAAGCCAAACCTTTTACTGTAATTTCATAGGTCCCAGTGCTTGGCCTAAATTCTATATTCTATTCCTACAGCATTTGCCTTTTCAAAATATTGAAGAATCTGGCGACAGTATATCCTTGTTTCTGACCAGTTTTTACACCAGTCCCTTTGTCCCTTATGTTTGTAGCATAGTACCTTCTACATAGATCATACATCTCCGACATCCTTTGAATTACATCTTTATGTACCAAATTTCCTCAATGAAAATCCTACCACAATACTGTATCACCTAACCCTAGTATGCAGAGGAACTGCTATTCCTCTCGTCCATCACTGAGGAACCTTTCCAACTTGTCATCCAATTACCTTGCATACACTGGTCAGCTTATCATAACATGAAGCCTGTAATCCTAAAAACTATGGTATATCTTATTGACTCATTTTCATAGACTATATACCGCCATAACAATGTAGTGCCAACAATGCATCTCAACAGGGTGCACTGTAGGCATTACTGAAGGTTCTTTGCAGCGTCCCTTCGGCTCCTAGCAGTAACCCCTTTTGATTTTTTTTTACTGTAGCTCCATTTATTTTAATTTTCTTTCACCGTACTATCCACATTCTAACATGATTCACATAGTGCAACCTCTAACCTACTACTCTCGATATTCTTTCCATTGCTGAATGACCTCATAGGTCCCAGTTTTTATCCTTTAGCCTAAGCTGTATATTGCATATATATATATATATATATATATATATATATATATATATATATATATATATATAGATATATATAGATATATATATATATATATATATATATATATATATATATATATATATATATATATATATATATATATATATATATATATATATATATATATATATATATATATATATATATAAAGGTTTTTTGCCACGAAGGAAAAATGAAAAAGCGAGGTAGCCGAGTACTTTCGGTCTTATTCGGACCTTTAAATATGTACATTTTTATTCTGGCCACCATCTTGATATTAAAATTTCAATTTTTTTCTTCTATGTTCCTACGCGCTTTGCGCATCACGAGTCCACAATATGTGGACCAAGAAATAGAATACATAAAAAAGATAGGAAACGATCTCTGCTACCCACCTCATTTAATTGATTTATGTTATCAAAAAGCTCACAAAAAGTTTTATAATGTTGCTATTAATGAAAAAGAAATGCCTAAAAATGTACTTAGCTTACCTTATTTTCGTCTATTTGAAACCATAAAATCAATATTTAAATCGTTTAATGTTAATGTAGTGTTCTCTTATAACAATACCATTAAAGATATGCTAATTAAGAATAGTCCCGTAACAAATAACAAAATCATTTACAAAATTCCTTGTAAGGATTGCCCATTGCTTTACGTTAGTCAGTCTATAAAAATTTATGTGTTCGGATTAAGCAGCATATGTATTCAGTTAGAACAGCCCAGACTTCAAATGCACTGTTTATCCATCTGAGTGAAAAATCTCATTGTATTAATTGGGGTGATACCTCGGTAATTGCTAGATCTAATTAGTTAATGTTTTCAAGAAATTTACTGGAATCGGCAATTACACAAATCACTAATAAAAACAACCTAAATCTTAGTCTGGAATGTACCATTTGGACCCATATATTTGTCAGATGTTTATGAAAAACCTCAAAATAAATGAACAACTAATAAATTAGTCCACTTTATATAGTTATTAGTTTTTTCTTTATATCTCTCTCTCTCTCCTCCTCTCTCTCTCTCTCTCTCTCTCTCTCTCTCTCTGGTTCGATATTCTCTCTCCCTCTTTCTCTTGCTCGATATATATATATATTTATATTCTCTTTCGTCTTTTCATTAATAATAATTTTTGTTGGGAAAATTTGTGTAAAAATTCATGATATTAAATTGTATATGCTCCCGTGTCAAAATTTTTTTTTTTTGTACTGTTTTCTGGAAGAATCACTTGTTTACTGCGGGTATCCTTCAAGGTGTGGCTAGCCTCTGGCGACTCCTCCTTTCTGTAGAGTGAAAATCGCCCTTATGGCTAATCTGGTAGTGTCAGTTTGTATATTAAGCCTTCTTTTGACTATGTTGTTCTTTGTAAAATCAGTTTGCCTCAGTAAAGGGTCCGAATAGGACCGAAAGTACTCGGCTATCTCGCTTTTTCATTTTTTCCTTCGTGGCAAAAAACCTTTATTTATACATAGCATCATGGCATCACGTTTTATATACTTCGTGATCAAATTTATTCATTATATATATATATATATATATATATATATATATATATATATATATATATATATATATATATATATGTGTGTGTGTATATATATATATATATATATATATATATATATATATATATATATATATATTTATACATATACACACACACACACACACACACACACATATATATATATATTAATATATATATATTATATATATATATATATATACATATATATATATATAATTTTCTTTGCTATTTTTCTTGTTCTCTCAAATAGAAGTTCTGTTCTTTAGAAACCCACCGTAGAAGTCTTGGCCTTTTAGTTGATTCTTATGAATAAATATTTATTTTCAATAATGTTTAATGCTGTTGTGACAGTTGTAATTATTCTCGTTGTTAGTTCATATGTGCATCATTAAAGTATATCTTTCTGGTAAGTTAAAGGACGGGAAAATATGTAAAAACTGGTACTAAAGGTACACTACTTGCATTAATCTATTCAGGGCGTTGGGTTTTATGATAAATTGTCGCTCTGTAAGGTAATAAATGAATAATGTATAGTCTAACGGTTGTATACCGATTTTCCAAGCGAGTCCCATATATGTTTTTTGTTCGCTATGCACCAAAGCCCTTATAAAGGGTGATATTATTCAGATAGATATGTCGCAAAGTGGAGAAGTAATTTTCTTTATTTCTTCTCCTTGTGTTGGTTAAGGAAAGGCCGCCCCTTTTTCTGATGTTATGTCTGCGACAAAAGCACTGCTTAGTGCTTACACAAAGCCAGATTGTTGTCATTATGTCGGCCAGTTACTCTGGCAACAAATCTGAGTCTACTCCATTAGAGAGTTGCATTGCTAGTTAGACCCAAGCTCATAAATTTACTATTTTAACTATTATTCCCTGTTCTACAAAGTTGGGGGCATATTTTCCCCCACTGTTTTCAATATCTCCTTAGCGCCGTGGGATGGTAATACCATCAGTCACTTACGGTATTACCATCCCACGCCAAGTAAGGTGCACTTACTTGGCGCACTGTAGGCATTATTTAAAGCTCTTTGCAGCGTTCCCTTTTACCCCTAGCTGAAACCTCCCATTCCTTGTGCTGCACTACCCCGGTTCATATAGTCTCCTCCATGTTTGTACCTCTAACAGTTGTTTCATAGTGCAACTGCGAAGTTTTTCCCGTATAGCCAACACCTTTGACCCTACTGGCAATTTCCCTTTCAGTGCTGAGTGACCTCATTAGTTCCAGTGCTTGCTAAATTCTATATTCTAATTTCCACTTCCAATTACCTCTGTTTGTCCGTCCGTTCGTAAGTGTGCACTCGGCTGCGTTACTTTTATATTGTTGGGAACTTGCCAAAAGGTGGAAAAAGTTATTGGTCTAACTTCCGTAGACTCTACACCAGTGGTTCCCAAACATTTTTCTGGTCTTTAGCCACTTTGCATACAAGATCCTTGTCCACGGCCCATTGCCAAGTATAGCCCCTTTATCTATAAAACCTGCGGTTTTAAACATATCTCCACAGATTATGGCCCCTTCCATTCTGCTACATGGCCCCAGTTTGGGAACCACTGCTCTACATAACGTGATATTTGGCATGCGTAGTGACCTTGCGACCTGGACTATGACCTTAACTCAAGCAACACTCTTAGAATGCTTGTCAGTTTTCAATTAATTAATTTTCACGTCGATTTCGGTTACTCAAATCAATCCTAACCGGAAGTGCATGTCCTCACGGTCTAGATATTCCCAAAACTCCCCAACAGAAGAAGAAACTTAGCAACATCTTCAAACAGTAGAAGAAAAAGAAGTTGAAGAAGAAGAAGAAGAAAGTAGACGCAATTGTTTTACTTCCAAGCACCGGGTATGGCATTCCGTTACGCCTTTAATAACTCTTACTTAGTCATTATTGATAATGAGGCTATGTCCCAACACGGCGAGGCCAGATTAGGATGTTGGATTCCAGTAAGACACCAAGACAAATTTATTTTCCATTATCGTTAAAAGCAATGATATTTTCATCCCGTCTTACCATCTCTCTCTCTCTCTCTCTCTCTCTCTCTCTCTCTCTCTCTCATTGCAACCCTGCACAGTCAGATTACTCCGTAAGTGAGATAGGGAGATATACTGCTGTAATTTATCGTAAGATTTTAGATTAAGTAGGTTAAGAATGATTGTGAGCTGTGTTTATAGATTTCA
This sequence comes from Macrobrachium nipponense, assembly GCF_015104395.2. Classification (NCBI taxonomy): domain Eukaryota; kingdom Metazoa; phylum Arthropoda; class Malacostraca; order Decapoda; family Palaemonidae; genus Macrobrachium; species Macrobrachium nipponense. The sequence continues at coordinate 2,834,763 of NC_061101.1, read as the reverse complement.
TTGGGCTAATATTCTAGAAATCCTCCATCAATTGCCTATTCCAGTTTTTAGGGGGGAGTAATGCCGTCAGTGGCCGAAACCCGTTTCATTCCTTTTACTGTACCTCCATTCATGTTCTCATTCTCCCTTGGGACGCCGTGTTTAGCACTATAGTACTATAGAGCCTCGACCATGCTTCTGGGATCAAAGTATTATTTACTCCTATTTCTATGTGTGGTCATAACCTTACTTATCGTTACTTGCATGATGTGTAAGTGGGTGTTTATAGTACTAGGTAATTAGCCTAAGTAATCATTTACAAGCTTTGAGAGTCAGTGGAAAGTGTATTTGACTTGTAGGTATAGTTGTTACGATTGATAGCAGCTTGCTTCAGACATGTCATATTTCCCCGGGAATCCACCGTTTTTTATTTTTTTATTTTATTTTATATTTATTTATTATTTTTTTACCAACTAAAGGTTAGGAGAAAGCATTCAATCGAAGTCTTTATTTGTTTTCGTTTTCTATTTTGCGAGGTAAATGAAGATGTTACGTAATTGCTGACTATGGTGAATATTATTGTTAACTTTACCAAACTTTTTCTGTAAACCATTTTGACGGCTATTAAGAAATATTTATTCAAATTCTGGTTCAAATTGCTATCATGATTTTATAAGTGTATACATTTGTTGTGTATCTTAATATAATTTCTCTTTCTGGCATTGTTATTTACATTTTTTTTAATCAAGCATGTTTGTTCAAACGAAGAGTATGACATACCTACGTAAGAGTATAGTACACCGAGATCATTTATTTATTGATTTACTTATTAAACAAGGTGTTTGGCTCGGTCCATACAACTGTCTGAGCATTGTGAATAATCATGATAATAATTCCTTTCACTTTGGATTTCGTTTGTCTTGTAGAGGCAAGCTATAGTGGCCTAAAGTGACAAGAATCTAGTGGGCTGAATATATTAACCTTGAGTTTGTGTGGGGACCCCCGTATCCCCCAGCCCGGTAGCACAACAACCTGTGCAGAATGTGATAGTCCCAGTACGTTTCATATACCCAACCAAACCGCTTTTTATCTCTGAATTATATATAAGCCGCCTGGGGGCTCAGTTCATATTGTGGCAGTCGTATATAGTACCAGCGGTGGCGGTGCATGGTGTCTGAAGCGTCAAAGCTTTTGTTATTAAACCGTTCTGCTCTTAAGCGTTTTGAAGGAATCTCTCTCTCTCTCTCTCTCTCTCTCTCTCTCTCTCTGTTACACTTGCCGATCGTATCAGCCAAGCAAGTTTTGGGAGTGATCGAATGAGAAATGAGTCTAGCGCTGTGTTGTAAATTTGATCCAACTGGTTTTCAGTTGCATTATTTTTTTTTAAACTTTTTTTTTCCTGGGATTCCCGAGTTCCTTCAGTCACCATCTCCTGGAGACCTAACCTTGTAACCCAAAATAATGCTTATTAGTGTTACAAACCTTCGGTAGTACTAACAAAATTTGAAATATTCACATTGTGAAGCATTGAAACGGAAGTGACAGAGTGGATGGATATCCTGAATATGATCTTTCAAAGAAGGGATTGAAAGCGTTTGTGAAAATAGCAGAAATTAATTGGCATATTATAAACACAGCCCCATTTCACCCCTTTTGGAGAACAAAAACCAGTTCTGGGCCGAGAAAAAAAGTTCATGTTGTTAGCCTGTATGTGTTTTGGTGAAATTGTTTAATGATTGCAAGTGTCCTCTGTTGCAAGTGGAATACAGTGCATATCCATTTTGAATAGACGTCTATGATTAGCACTCCAAAGCACTTATTTTTTTTTTTTTATCCTAACAAGAAAAAATAAAGTAAGAATAAATCACACTCCACTCATGCCAATGTGATAATGAGGTTATCGCCAACAAGGAGAACAAGACAAAAACCATTTTGAGAACAACAAAGTATCATGAAAACAAGGACGCAATTACGATAACGTCAAGAATACCTTCCATTTTAAGATATCATCAATTGCACGCAAACCTTGTTTCGCGTGGTAAGGCATTCGTATAGGACTTTCATCTACTTATATATATATATATATATATATATATATATATATATATATATATATATATTGAATTAGCATTTTTGCCCCCGATTATATAAAGGTTTACATCCTTGTTTACAAACTAACGGCAAATTTGTGACTGACAAGAAAATAACTAAATAAATAATCAAATAAATCAAAACGGAAATTTACCCAGGCTATATTCCTGTTGTGTTAAAAGCAAGATGCTACAAGCACCCGGTGGGGAGAAAGATACAGAGCAATAAAGAATGACCCATATAAAAGAAATAAGGAAAAATAAACTAGACAACGCAATTACAACTATATGAAACCAGTCTCATGGGAGCCTTCTCGAAGGAAATATATCAGCTAGGCCTAAAAGCTCTCTACCGAGTTCTGTTATTTAAAAAGACACTTTCTCTCGGGAATCATTATTGCAAATTGACAAATATAATTATATAATAACATCTGCAGTTTCTAATGTTCCGTCAAAATGTCACATCCTTGTATCTTCCATTCTGTCACTCGTAACATTGATATGTCTATGTTTGAAGCTTTAAAGTGGCACTCGACCATAATTTTCGTCACGGGAGATAAACATGCATGTCATTTGCAACATTCAAAGGCACTGATCATGCCGTTATATTGCGCGTGAAATTGCACATTGCTATCGTCCAATTGCTGTTATTTAATCGTTTTTACTTTATAACTTTTTTGTGTGTATTACGAAAAGATGCCGTCACAGTTATCATTTATTTATTTCTCCTTTTATTACAATTTTGTTTCGTGATGTTACAATGCGGTTATATGAAAACTGAAACACCCCTTTTTATTATTTGTAGGCCTATGGTACAAACATCAAAGCGCCCTCACATAGCCGTCGATGCAAACAATTGAAAATGAAGAAGAGTTGGAAGAAGAATCGTTAGGCCTATGAGGAAATATAGAAGCAAGGACGGAATTCCAAAGCTTGGAAACAAAGGAAAAAAAGGTGACAGTTCATCCGTGCTATGTGTATGAATGTGCAGAAAAAGTCAGGAATATGGAATTGCTTATAGGCCTAGCAAGGAATGCAACAGTTTTATAAGAGTTGAATTATAAAGTAAACCACTTTCCATTCCTGACAATATACGAGATGATCGAACTTTCAGGATTAGAGAGAGAGAGAGAGAGAGAGAGAGAGAGAGAGAGAGAGAGAGAGAGAGAGAGAGCAAACCAACTGTCATAGCTAATCAGTTTTATTATATATACAGTAGGAACACTTGCTTACACCAGCAATGGATACGTGGGACCGTGATGTTTTGAAGTGCGTTATTAATTCTGCCCACGTTTCATGTCTAGTTTCAAACAACTTTCTCCTCTCTCTCTCTCTCTCTCTCTCTCTCTCTCTCTCTACAACGTCTGAGATGCTGAGTTCGTCTGTTTGAACACTTGATTTACCAAGATCGAACAAAAACTGCTTAGTTCCTTATCTACAGACGAACTCGGCGGTTACGATCGTAAAAATGATGACGATGAAAAACAAGGAAAAATAAAAGTTCGAACTACTGCCAGAACTTGATATTCTTGATTTTACAAGGTCGAACGCGTGGTACACATAATGCCCATAATCTGTGAGTAGTTTTAAGTCCATATGCTTACGCATGGGTTTATACGTATGAATGCATAATACGCATAGCTTCTGTATTGATACGCATCCGTACGTATAACATACAATTACCCAAGGTCTAGACCAATTGTAATCACCTCTCATACTCTTATGGATACGTATGTTAAGATTTAAGAATAAATGTAATCTTAATCTTAGGAATTTATAATCTCATTCACATATGCCTCCTTATGTATGTGTGTGTGTGTGTGTTTGTTCGCACATATGTAAGTATTTTGTACCCCTGTGAACTCAAATTACGGTGCTCTTCAGGGTTTTTCAAATAATCACCATGCCAAAGATAAGTATAGTCAATTCTCGCGAGTAAGCACATTCTTAAATTACGTGATTGAACGTATGGTTTTTTTTATGGAGTGGCTTAATCAAATTACATTTTTGTTCATAGTTATTTTAGCAGCGCTGAATGACCTTTGCAGGTCCCAGCGCTTGGGCTATGCCCTAAATTCCATAATCAATCAATCAATCATAGTTATTTTAAAACTTTTCTATTGTATTTCTCGTATACTTACATACATACTACATATTACATATTGTCGGGAGAAATCTATATGAGATCTTTGCCCTACCCACTTAGTATGGTGCAGAGACTTCTTGAGCAGCTATAGTACTACTACCTTCGTCCACAACAGCCTCAGGATACAGAAAGAAAAAAGTAAATCCCACGTTATGTATATGTTGGCTTCATATGGTCGGGCAAGTAATACACCAGGTATGCAAAAGGTTATTTTTATGAGCTCTTCACCTACCATGTAGGTGGTCTATGAATAAATGTTTCCTAGGAACAGTGATGTGATGTTGTAGGCCTATGTTCATATTTTATTTTTCAATTGGCAGGATATATACGGTAATGTTCTCTCTCTCTCTCTCATCAGAAAAGGTGTATAGTCTTGATTACTTTATACCATATAAAAGTTTCAAACGAAGCCTGTTCCAAAGAATCCAGTTTCTTTTGCATTGTGACTTTTTTTTTATGTGGTGACATAATTGACATTCGCCCGGGAACGGAGAGCGTAAAACAAAGAAAATGAGGCGTGCTGTTTACCGAGCTGTTTTCTGTTACACCTGTTCACATACCGTTCGGTTTCCTGTGTTTTGCATCACCGTTCCTTGGATGCCTTGCTGTAATGCACAAGGCAGAGGACACAATGGAATTATGAGAAAATGAGTCGATATAGAGTAGCGCGCTTTTGAATAACGTCTTTAAGTAACATTCATGATACCTCGAATACTTGGTGACGTCCATATATATATCTCCATAATCTTTCATCAGCTATGGCTTACTGTCTTTCATCCTAGGTGGCAAAGCACGTGACTCACAGCCTCACAAGTTATTAATGGACGGTTGCCTCACTGGAGTACAGTACGTCTCTCCCCAGAATTAATTAATGACCGATACCAATCTTGAGTTGCCACCAGAGTGAAGGAACAGGTAGAAACGTAGCGGATAATTACAGACTATTCTCTAACGTCACGGGCTCTATTTCAAATAAGATCTATAAATCCGCATGACTGCAGCTGTTGTTGAATCATAGTAGAGTATGGCGTCGCAAGGGGCGTGATCTTACCCTGCTCCCCCCGGGCCCACCAGGCCACCACACAAGAAAAAAAACAAAAGACATAGCTGCGTCTTTGTGAAAAATCTTCAAATGTAGCTTGCGTAAATGGGTTCATATGTCTTTTCAGTGCCTGTGTTTATGTTGGCGTATATTTATTGGCGTCTAAAATATTGAATAATGGGAGATTTGTAGCGACATGTAAGGAGTTCGGTGGATAAATAGCAGAAATGCTTTCAAAAGGGAGTTAGTCTGCGTCTAGCAGAGACCGGACGAGCAGTGCAATGGGTGTGGCTGTGAACTCCTAGTGTAAATGGCGTTCTTATGCCTAGCGTTTTATTTCTAACGCCTACTTTCTAATCTAAAAAACACCAAGAAGTGACAGTGCTTATGGAAACCTCGTTAACGGAAAGATCACGGTGGTGAATTGTGAATTATAGTGAACAATATATGTCGTAGGGGGAGCGTTGAAGTCTCCGTGTGCCGAATACGTTATCGTGATGGCCTCCTCCTCCTCCTTCAGGATGTGGTGGTGGTGGATCAACGCCATTATTATTTTCGGGTTCCTCTCCTTGCCCTCTTTATCCCAAGACCTGGGACGACCCGCCGACGACCCCAGGAGGATACCGTACGGACAAGATCAGAGTTGGAGGAGCGTGATTGGGAACAGAGTCCGTTTACGGGACAAGTACAATCATCCGTAAGTTATAGCTAGTAGGCCTATTTTTTTTATTTTTGAATTGTAAAATTATTTCTTCTTTTAGCGGTAACTCCTATCATAATTTGCGTATTGAATTACGCCAAATTGTAAATGTCTAGTAGGTATATAGCCTTAGTAATGCTTTGAAGATAATGTTTGCTGTACGTAATTTTGTTTTGAAGGAAAGGGAAAGTATTCGAGTCAGTAGGTAGGCCTAGGGAAAATCTATAGGTCAGTGCATAAATATTGTTAGGCCTAAGCTAAGCATTGCCAATAAATAGTATATAGCCTAGCCATTACTGTTGCGTATAGTAGTAGTAGTAGGTATACCTACCTAGTATAGGTAGTATGAACATGCCCATTCAAACCTATTCCGAAATGGGTAGCCTAATTGGCTGTTACTAGGTAGGTATTCTTAAATAGGTCCCAGTCCCAGGTCCAATTTGCTCACATTTATTTAGGACATGATTCAAAATAGGCTGTGGCACCTAGGTCTATGAGACTAGCCTAGTCAAGAAAGCAAACTCGAGACGATGTTAAACTTGAAAACACTTTTAGGTAGAGTCCTTTTTTTTTCTTATTTGCTTCCTTTAATTTATACTGGTGAGGGACATAGGCCTATTTAAATAAATCGTGAAATTTAATTTTAATCGTTGTAGCTACAGAATTAGAAAGATTGAACTAAGTTTGCAGAAATATATAGGTAGTACATGGCTTAAAAGCTACAGTTCACCCTTGAGAATAGTCATAAAGCCCTTCAAACCTGGATGCAAACAGCTAATTAACCAAAATAATACTAAGTAGGAGGCACAAGGCTATTGTTGAATCAGCTTACCACGTAAAACAAGCTCTTAGACCGTGTACTAATTCTAACTAACCGTCAGTGGTTAAGAACAAAGGTTTGGCTACTCGTTGATAGGCCACACGTACATGACCTAACCTGATTACTATAGGCCAATGCTGTACCATCTTGCTGTAATTAGGAACCCCAGGGATTTTTTGTTTTTGTTCTTTCTTATTTTCTTAACTTGCCCTTCACTTGACTTAGAATTGGCTTAACAGCAACTTATGAATCGCACTTATGTACAAAGCATTTTAAATTTAGGTTGTTTTTATAAATGCCTCTCCTGTAGTTTTGCATAGTGATTTTATACTTCACTAGCCTGCATATGAGTTGTGATGATTTTTGGTTTTTACTTTGTGTATAATTTTTTTTTTTTTTTTTTTTTTAGTAGTAAACTCAATGACATTGGGTTGGGTACAATGTTTTTGTTTTTAGTAAACTACAATGACATAGGGTTGGATTCCTTGATCTTTCAGCTTTTCTGCTTGAAGAAAAGGGTGCGAATGAAATCCTTTTTGTCACAGGAGAGAAAGGAGTGATAGAGTTAAGGTTTTGCTGGAGTGATAAGAGGCCTGGCCTATACGATTGTCTACTCCGGGATCGGTAGGCTGGTAAGATGTAGGGGCCTTCTTTTACACAATTGAGCAGCCAAGTAACTTCACAGCAGTTTTGATGCCATCAAAAGGGCGTAATTTATGTGTGACTGGAGCTAATAGTTAGTTAGTTTATTGACAAAACATACAATATAGGTATTATGAACGATGAAAGTAATAAATTTATGCAAAATTGCATTGTTTTAATTACAAAAAAATGAACATAATCTGGCATGGCCTCTCATTACGAGTATACAAAGGCTTTGTGCTCTGTAAAAGTTCTTAAAAGACCTGATCCCTCTATACAGAGATGTGGCACAAGGTGCTAGACCTGAACTCTCTAGAAAAGCTAGTTCTTGAAAGCCACTTTAGACAGATCTTTAATTATTGAAAATTGTGCTAAAAGATCTTTAATTACTATTACCTTTGACAGTTTTATCACTGCATCTCCTTCAGGGGACATCTTTGTGGCGCTTTTCACTTTGTTATGGGATGATTTACATCACATGGGTCAATTTAATGGCTGCTGTATGCATAGGCTGTAGCACTTATCTTTCCTCTTCAAATTCTCCTAACTTATTACTGTACACTTAACAAAAGCCGAGTAACCCTCTGGTCAGCACAGATACCTTCATCATGATATAAAATTCATGTCACATCTATCACCAACTGAACTTCAGCAAGGGTTACTAATTTCAGGAACAGGTTTGGTCTAGGAATGTTCTTTCTTGTCGCAGTGCAGTATACATATATTGCTGCCTATATGACTTGTAGATGATGAGAGTAGCATACAGAAGTCTTGGTATGTTGTTCTTAACTGTGTAGCATATAGTCAAAGAGGTAAAACTGTAAGCTAGGAATGAAGAAAACAGCGAGCTGGATGAATAATTAGATAATTGTTTTTAATTTGAGTTTCATCAAAAATTATGTTGGAGTTTATTTTTGTGAAGTTTTAAATAAGTCTAACTACAGTATTGAAAATTTGGTGGGTAATAAACATCCTTGAGTTAGGTTGAAAAGTACAGATTTAATCGATAAGTAACTTTAAAATGTGAATTTAGCATTTTTTTCAATAAATCGTTTATCCTTAAGGGAAAGTCATGCAGAAAAATAACCTGTGTTGTTAGTAGATAATTTTTATTGTAGTGTCTTACCGAACAATTATAGAGCCGTGATTTCCACGAGCGGGCAGGATACGAAATTCAAATTTAGACGGCGTTCGGCGTCGCCAACACTGGTGGTGATGACGTCATCTCCCTCCACTCGCGGGAGAACCAGGTACAACTGCCCAGGTGAATCCAATTCTTTCCTGCCGGCGTCCGGTTGAACATCGGTGGTCGGTGCGGTTGGATGAACTTGCTTCGCTTTTTTCTTGTGGAATTGATCTTCGGAATTGGTGAAGTACTCTTTTTTTGGCGTTGTTGTTATTTTGCTTTTTATTTAGGCGTTGCCATGTCGGATTCTAGTCCGTCGGGAGTTAGGTTTTGCATCTCAGGATGTAAAACTAGATTATCCAAGTTAGAATATGATTCTCACACTAAATGTGTTAAGTGTAGGGGACAGGTTTGTTCAGCAGATCGAACATGTAACGAGTGTAGTGATTGGACTGATTCTCAATGGGAAGTTTTTTAGTTCATACTCGGAGAAATTAGCTAAAGACAGAATTAGAAAAGCAGCGCTTAGGGAAAGTAGACTTAGCTCCGCTTCGTCTTGCGATGCTTCTGTTCTTCGTTTCTCCTCAAATTGTTATGTCTCCTTTAACTACACCTCCTATTCCTCCTACTAATCACGATTCTCCGGCTTCCCGTGTAGTTTCTTCCGACACCATTGCCAGTCTGGAATCGAGGCTAGATCAGAAATTTTCGGTACTAGCGAATACGGTTTTGCAACGTGGTAATTCAGTTAAGACGTTTTTGGAGAAACGGCTTCAGGTAAGAGTGTAGTTGAGGGTGCGTCTGTCTGTCCTGACACGTCTCACCTAGACAAAGGTCACTGTCCAGCTCCCCCGCACCGGGGAGAAGACATACCGGAAGTCCAAGGGAGTCGATCGGGATTTGCCCACAGACAGGCGCCTCTCTTGTTGAGCCTGTTGCGCCTCAACAGGGCTCGGTTAAGCGTTGGAAAGGTGTTGCGGTCAGACGCCTTTCGAATGATTCAAGCGATTCGTCTCCGGTCGCGCGGCGCTCTTGGCGAGATTCGCCCGTTTCGCGTCCCTTAAAGAGGCGTTCAGGCGCCGATTCTTCGCCTCCTCCAGTCAAGCGGTATAAGGAGCCTGAGAGTAGGGTTGCGCCGCGACCATTAGCGGCTCGTTCGTCGCCTCAATCTGTGCCTTTTTCGGCTCCATCTACTAGTAGAGATTGGTGGTTTTTTAGCGCTGTAGCTAAGCAGGTTCCTAAAGGGTGTTTCTTTAGGCGCTTTTTCGTCTGTTACGCCTGATGCGCCTGTTTCGCCTCGAATTTCGGCGGCTCCGAGCGAGGCGCAAGTAGTTTTTCCGCCTCCTGCTGCAACATTTAGGCTCTTCCAAGCCTACGTTAACTGTTTTTGATTCGTCTCTGGCGCCTTTGCGCAAGCAGTTAGAGATGTTAACCAACTGGATGAATGAGTCCAAGGGTGGTTCGAAACCTTCAGATCCGGTGTAGTTCCGTCTACTTCTTCGGCGGTATCGGAGAATGAAGAAGAAGTAGAGGAGGAGGTTCACATCACCTCTCGTGTTATTCACGTCTCCTTAGATTTCTTCTGGTATCTTATCCAGATTATTTTGAGAAAGCGGCCCCGCGCTCCCCAACTTCGACTTTTTTGATGAGGAGGAAAACTTCAGACCCTCTCCTCCCAAAACTTGTTCTATCTAAAGCGGTTAGACATTCGTTGAAAGAGACGGAGAAATGGATGTCTATGAAAAGAGACTTAGGGAAGGCTCTTTTGCTTACCCTCCCTCTAAGTTGCTTCGTAAGAGGTATAGGTTTTATGTAACTGGGGAAGCTCCTTCTCTGGGAGTTTCTGCCTCCTCCCAGGGAGACTTCTCCAGTTTAATCGACTCCTCTAGAAGATCTGCTTTCGCCGCAGCGAAAGTTTTCTTTACAGCGCCTGAGTTGGACCACGTTGTAAAGAATCAATTTAAACTTTTGGAAGTCTTTAGCTTCCTTGATTGGACTATTGGCGCTTTAGCGGCCAAGATCGAAGACTGTCCTTCTCTTTCTCAGGAGTTAGCGGAGGATTGGATTGGTGTTCTGTCCTGTGCGGACAAATCCATTAGGGATGGATGTGATGAGTTAGCTTCGCTCATCGCCTTTGGTACCCTTAAGAAAAGGCAACTTTGGTGCTCCTTTGCTTCTAAAAGGGTTACGTCCCAACAGAAGTCTGCTCTCTTGTTTGCTCCTTTTGTGAAAGATAACCTCTTTCCAGACGATGTAGTGTTGTCAATTTCGTCTGCGGCTAGATAAGAAATCTACTTCGGATTTACTGGCACAGTCTACTAAGAGACCTAAAGCTCCTGTGGAGACTGTTTTCCTTCGTTTCTCCTCTGACCCAAGCGCCTTTTCGAGGGAGAAAACCCAAGCGCTTCTTTCGGCCGAAGTCGAATTTGCGACCTCGTCTAAGCGCCTCGGCCAAGGTTAACAAACCTTCCAAATGAAAGCTCGGTTCTTCATGCACCAGTGGAGCCAGGCTGGCGCTGTTTTGGGAGGAATGGGAAAACAGAGGAGCAGAAGCCTGGGTAGTGCAAGTACTCAAGTTCGGCTATCGTATTCCTCTCGTTCACCTCCCTCGCTCTCACCTGTGCCAATTCCATTCCAGGCATACTCTCCGGGCTCAGACAAATTTCTGGCGCTAGCCGCAGAAGTGGAAGCGCTTGTTCTCAAAGAAGCGATAGAACAGATAGAAGAGGATTTTCCTCCAGGCTTTTACAATCGCCTTTTTGTAGTTCCCAAGTCATCAGGGGGCTGGAGGCCGGTTTTGGATGTGAGCGCCCTGAACTTGCATGTCCAGAAAACAAAATTTCATATGGAGACCACTCGGTCGGTTTCTGGAGTCATCAGACAGGGGGATTGGATGGTCTCTCTGGACATGCAAGACGCTTATTTTCACATTCCGATACATCGCGAATCTCGGAAGTACCTGAGGTTCATGTTCGAAGGCAAGGTGTTTCAGTTTCGGGCGCTTTGCTTCGGACTAGCAACCGCTCCTCAAGTTTTCACCAGGGTTCTATCCCCGATAGGAAGCTGGCTGCACATATTAGGAGTAAAGAATCTCCCTCTATCTGGACGATTGGCTTCTCCGGTCGGAATCAGAGAGTCGGTGCATGAAGGACCTTGGAACAACTCTGGATCTTGCCAGAAAGTTAGGAATTCTGGTCAACAAACAGAAGTCCCAGTTGGTTCCATCTCAGAGCATCCTTTATTTGGGGATGATTCTGAATGCTCAAGTTTTTCGGGCTTTTCTGTCCCCGAAGAGGGTTCAAGGCTGTCTGGAGACAGTTCAGGAGTTCTTGGACAAAAAGGTAAGTTCTGCCAATCAGTGGATGAGGCTCCTGGGCAAATTGACGTCAGTGGAGAAATTTGTGACGTTGGGAAGACTGCACATGAGACCTCTGCAGTTTTTCCTGAGAGCCTCTTGGTGCAGGAAGACACAACCAGACTCGATTACCTTTCCTGTCACAGATCAAATAAAAGAGGACCTAAGGTGGTGGCTCTCTCGAGCAAGGTTGGAAGAAGGGTTAGATTTACGACCCATCCTCCCGAACCTACAGTTCTTTTCCGACGCATCGAACACAGGTTGGGGAGCCCTACTGGGAAATCAACGGACTTCAGGAGCTTGGTCGGAGAAGGAGAAGAAGTTCCACATAAATGTAAAGGAACTGTTAGCAATTTTCTTGGGGCTCAGACAGTTTCGGAGCTTAGTAGAAGGTCGAGTAGTGGCAGTGCATTCCGACAAACTCCACGGCTCTCTCGTACGTGCGGAAACAGGGGGGGACTCAGTCTTTCTCTCTGTACGAAGTAGCCAAGGATCTCCTCCTGTGGTCAAACGAAGCGAAGGTTCAGCTAGTCCCGAGATTTGTTCCGGAAAGATGAACGTCCTGGCGGACGAGTTAAGTCGTCAACAGCAAGTGTTACCTCTGGAGTGGACTTTGGACAACAAGATTTGTCAGAAACTTTGGCGCCTTTGGGGACGACCGTCAATAGACTGTTCGCGACATCAAGGAACAACCGTCTTCATCTCTTTTGTTCGCCAGTCCCAGATCCTCTAGCTTGGTCGGTGGACGCAATGCCTGTTGGATTGGTCGGGTCTGGAAGCTTATGCATTCCCTCCGTTCGGTCTAATAAGAGAGGTGCTGAACAAGTTCATGTCGCACAGCAATGTAACGCTAACGTTAATCGCTCCCTTTTGGCCCAGGAAAGAGTGGTTCCCGGACCTTCTCCAGTGTTAGTAGACTTCCCCAGACTTCTTCCTCCAGAGAAGTGGCTTCTCAAACAACCTCACTTCAAGAGGTTCCACCAAAACTTGTCCGCTCTAGCTCTGACAGGGTTCAGACTGTCCGGAATCTTGTCAGAGCGAAAGGATTTTCAAGAAGAGCTGCAGAAGCTATCGCTCGTTGTAGGAGAGAGTCTTCTAACAAACTCTATCAAGGGAAGTGGAGAAAATCTTCAGAGAGTGGTGTAGAAGTGCTAAAGTCTCTACTTCTGCGACCTCTTTAACAGAAATAGCAGATTTTTCTTCGATTTCTTAGGAACTCTAAGAAACTGGCTCCTTCGACGATCAGAGGATATAGAGCCATGCTCTCTTCGGTTTTTCGACATCGAGGTTTGGATATTTCCTCCAATTCAGATCTGTCGGACCTCATTAGGTCTTTCGAAACCACTAAGCTCCCGCAAGATACAGTGGCTTGGAACTAGATGTGGTGCTTAAGTTCCTCATAGGGGCCACCGTTTGAGCCTTTGAAGTCGGCTTCACTCAGGAACTTGACTAAGAAGGCACTCTTTCTTATTGCACTAGCTTCTGCTAAGCGTGTCAGCGAATTGCACGCTATAGACAAAAGAGTCGGTTTCTCTCAAGGCAATGCTGTATTTTCGGTATCTTTGACCTTTCTAGCCAAAAATGAGAATCCTTCTAATCCTTGCCGAGGAGTTTTGTGGTAAGGAACTTATCTGATTTGGGTTTGGTTTGGACATGAGGAGGAGGAAAGGCTCTTATGTCCAGTCACGGCTATTAAGCAGTATCTGTTTGCCACTAAGGGTATTAGAGGACAATCTTCTAAGCTCTGGACCTCGGTTCAAAATCCCTCTCGTCCTCTTTCTAAGAATGCTATATCGTTCTTTATTAGAGAGCTTATCAGGGAAGCTCACTCGCAGTCCGAGAACGACGATCTTCCGTTCTGAGAGTTAAAGCTCACGAGGTTAGAGCAGTGGCAACTTCTTTAGCATTCAGAAAGAATTTATCTTTAGCTTCGATTCTTCAGAGCACGTTCTGGAGATCGAATTCGGTTTTTTGCGAGTCATTATCTCAAAGAGATAGAAACGGTTTTCGAGAATTGTAAAACGTTAGGTCCGGTGGCGGTTTCTGGCATGGTGTTGGGAGAAACGGCACAGGGGTCGTCACCTCTATGTAACTTTTCACCTTGAATAGGTTGTCGAGTTCAAGGGAAGCTGGGGGTACTGAGTACCTGGGATACTCACCAGTCTGTTAGGTCAGATTTTACAATGGTTGGGTATATGTGTTTTTAAATCTGGTGTTGGTGACAAATGTTTTGTATGATTGAATTTCTGGTCTTAGCCCAGGGCAAGGGCAATCTTTGTTGTTACTATCCTCCGTCAGTCAGCCTTGACTCGCTTGAACTACGGAAGGATTCCACTCCGGTAGAGGCTAACTTTGGTCAAATTCCAATTCCTCTACATTAGTAAGAAGAGCACCGACCAGAGGCAGTAACAGTCTGCTGTAGCTCTCTTACAAGGTAAGGTACAACAGACACCTTGAGTGTTTACTGGTATTGCAATAAAATGTAAAACCATTAAAAAGAAAAAATACTAGTGGTCCCACTGAATCCAACCTTCCATAAATGTGTAATCAGCTCTATAATTGTTCGGTAAGACACTACAATAAAAAATGAAATTTTCATTATTAAAATGAAGTTTTATTGTATACTTACCGAACAATTATGATTATACCCACCCTCCTCCCCTTAGGTGGACGGACGGGCAGAAAGAATTGGATTCACCTGGGCAGTTGTACCTGGTTCTCCCGCGAGTGGAGGGAGATGACGTCATCACCACCAGTGTTGGCGACGCCGACGCGCTAAATTTGAATTTAGTATCCTGCCGCTCGTGGAAAATCACGGGCTCTATAATTGTTCGGTAAGTATACAATAAAACTCATTTTAATAATGAAAATTTCATTTTATTGTAAACAGTTCAAATGGAGTTTTGTGTTGATGGGCAGCACATATACCTATCTAGATAGGATTGACAGATGTAATTGCGACTTTGCAATACTTCTTTGCAAGATTTTATAAATCCTAAGTTCTCATGAGGAAAATGAATCAGTGTAGAGAAATTATAACCTCTGTATTGTCATTATTAGGTAGTGACTAAGCACGACTGCACTTAATTGAAAATTAATCACCTTTGCTCCTATTCTTCCATTTTATGCATGACACTTACCTGGCAGGTATATATATAGCTTATCCTCTTGACGCACTGGCAGAATTTCAAAACTCGCGGCAACTGCTAGTACACTGGTAGTTCAGGTGATGGCCACCCCGTTCCCGTGGCGCTGGTACTTGGAACTATTCCCGTTTTCCTCAGATTTTCTCTGCCAGCCGAACCGGCAACATCGTTGTTGGTTCTCTGATAGAATTTCCTGCTCGTTGACTGACTTTTTGGATATTGGTATCGTATTCACGAAGTTAGCGTGGCAATCGCATTTGGTTTGGATTTTGAGTTAGTATGTCTGATTCAGGAAGTATGTTTAGAGTTTGTGTGAAAGAAGGGTGTAAGGTGAGACTGCCGAAATCATCGGTAGATCCACATACTATTTGTAAGAAGTGTCTGGAGTTTGTATGTACGTGGGACAATAGGTGCAATGAATGTCAGTGTCTGAATGAGAATGAGTGGAAGGCTCTTATGAAGTATGTTGAGAGATTAGAAAAAGATCTGGTTAGAAGATCTGTCTCTAGGAGTGAGAGATCGGGGTCTTCGAGTAAGCCTATGAATGAATCTTTGCATGTGTCTTCTCCAGCTCATTCACATGTAGACGTAGCACCTTCCCCTCAGGTTTCTCCTGCGCCCGTTGCTGTATCTGAGGATACTACTGATCCACAAATTGTGAAAGTGTTCGCTTGCCCTTGCGTCCATGGGAGATCAAATTAAACGATTAACAGACAAGTGGAAGTGTTTAGTGACAGTGTTTTGTGGAGGGGGGGCGCCTGATCGTCCCTCTCGTGCTCCTAGACCGAGACCTCTGTCAAGCTCCCAGACCCAAGGGAGAAGGCATGTCGACAGTCGAAGGGAGGCGAGAGGGGTTACTCACGATCAGTCGTCCCTTCAGGCAGTCCTGTTGCTTCCCACCCGGCTGCAGCAGTACGCCATGGAAAAGGCGATACTGGGAAGTGCCGTTATTCATCGGATAGTTCGGCGTCAGGAAAGGAGTAGGCGTTTCGCGGAACGTATCGTGTCCTCTCAAGAGGTCATACTTTCCGTCCTCATCACAGGATGAAAGGGCTGTTGATCAAGAAGGATGCAGTAGCCCTGAGATTTTTTCATCGGAGGATGAAGAAGCTATCCCTATCAAAAGGAAGAGGATCTCTCGTCAGTTGGAAGTAACTAGCGGTGCGGTGAGAGGTGTTTCTCCGCTTAGAGGAACTCCACTGCGTAGACCGCAGGTTCGCTCGCCTCTCCGTGTTAGCCCGGTGCGTCCTCGATCTCCTCATCATCAGGAGTCTCGTAAGGAAGCGGAGACGAAGGAAGTTCTGCGGGACATGCAGGAGAGATTAGCAGTGATTGTCCAATCATGGGAGAAGCCCGAACAACCTTCGGTTAGACGTAAGGACTCGTCTCCTCCCTGGTTAAGTCCTCCAAGAGGACGCAGGACGTGCAGCGCAAGCCAGGACGCAGTGCATCCCTTAAGAAGGACGAAGCAGTGCAGGACGCAGACGCAAGAGGAAGAGTGATGGACGACATGGTGGACGCATACGTTCAGGAGGACGCAGGACGCAGGCGGCAGCAGGCGGAAACTTTTTCTCGTCAAGGAATAGAGGAGTTTTACAAGGAGACAGCTCCGCATCGCTCTCTAAGCAGGCTCTGCATAGGGATCCCGCTTTGGAGAGTCATCAGGATCTTGGTTTTCAAGATATTTCTTCGCAGGAGGAAGAATTTGTGGAGGAGTGCGGAAGGAGACGAAGAATGTGGAGAGCTCCTCCTCGGACTACAAGAGATAACAGAGTGCCTCCTTTCTTTGTTTGAAGGAGATTTTCAACCTTCAGGCACGCCATCGCCTTTGTCTCAATTTTCGAAGACGAAGACAACCAAGAAATCGTCTTTTTTGAAAATGACTTTGTCTATTTCAGCCAAGAAAGCCCTTCAACGTGTAAATGAGTGGTTGAAGGAGAAGAGAGAGTCGGGGAAGACTTCTTTTGCGTTTCCTCCGGCCAAGTTGGCTTCTAAGTCTGGTGTTTGGTACGCTACGGGGAGGGGAAAAGTCTTGGTCTGGGAGTTCCTGCCTCCTCCCAGGGAGACTTTTCCAACATAGTGGACAGCTCCCGTAGACATGCTTTACATTCAGCCAAAGTGTGGTGGACTTCGTCAGAGTTCGACCATTTACTCAAAGGTATCTATCGGACTTTTGAGGTTTTTAATTTTCTTGACTGGTTGTTGGGGGCTCTGGCTCGGACTTCGGAGATGAAGATTCGTCAGAATCCGAGTTACCGAGAAGTATCATGTCCTGTATGGATAAAGCCTTGAGAGATGGAGCTAATGAACTGGCTTCACTTTTTACAGCAGGCGTTTTGAAGAAAAGACATCTTTTGTGCTCGTTCGCTGCTAAAGGAGTCTCGAACGCGCAAAAGTCGGAGTTGATGTCTCTTTCAGGACAGCTCTTCCTCAGGATATCATTAAGGACATCTCGCTCTCCCTCACTCAGAAGGCTACTCAGGATCTACTAACGTCTTCTGTAAGGAAGTATTTACCTTCTAATGTAATGAAGAAGACTCCGAAGGATACAAGAACATCACAGCAGCCCTTTCAGGGTAGGACTTTTTCCCAACCAGCATTTAGAGGGAAAAGAGTTCCAGCCAAAAGAGGTTCTAAAACCTCAACCAAGCAATGATTCAGAAGTCCTCCAGACTTGTGTGGGGGCCAGACTTTTAGACTTCTGGGAAGTCTGGCAAAGCAAAGGAGCGGATCCTTGGTCTGTAAAGGTAGCGAAGGAAGGATACAAGATCCCCTTTCTCAAGAAACCACCTCTCGCTACAGCTCGAGAGACTAGGGGGCTCATTACATCGATTTAGAGAAGAGAGAGGCTCTTTGGCATCAAGTTGTCAGCATGTTAGAAAAGGGGGCACCATAGAACCGGTTCTGGATCACGAATCCCCAGGTTTTTACAACCGTCTCTGTTTCTAGTACCGAAGTCATCAGGAGGTTGGAGGCCAGTACTGGACGTAAGTCAGCTAAACTTGTTCGTAGAAAGACCAAGTTTACGATGGAGACGAAAATCGATTCAGTGTGCTGGCAGTTGGTACGACCAGGGGGACTTGGATGGTAACCACGCTGGACCTTCAGGATGCGTATTTCCATATTCCGATTCATCCAAGGTCCAGGAAATATTTGAGATTCGTGATCCAGGACAGGATTTATCAATTCAAAGCCCTTTGCTTCGGTCTGTGCACGGCTCCTCAAATTTTTACAGAATGATGTCGAATGTGGCGAAGTGGCTTCATTTGTTAGGAGTCAGAGTCTCTCTACCTCGACGATTGGCTCATAAGAGCACAATCAAAACAGCAATGTCTGGAGGACACGAACTTCACATTGGATTTAACTCAGCAGCTGGGTCTGATGGTAAACCTGAAAAAGTCACGGTTGATCCCCTCTCAGGAGCTAGTTTATTTGGGGATTCTGATATCCTCAGTGACTTTTCGGGCTTTTCCGTCACCCGAAAGGCAGACCATGTGCCTTCGGAAAGTGCAAGAATTCCTATTGAAAGACCAATGCTCGGCGAGAGAGTGGATGAGCCTGCTGGGGACACACTCTTCGTTAGAGCGGTTCATTTCCCTAGGGAGACTTCACATGAGGCCCTTACAGTTCTTTCTGAACGAAGCAAAGTCTGGCCAAGAAGATCGCAACCAGATTCCTTCCGGTTTCCAATTCCTTCAAAGATAAAGGAGGAATTAAAGTGGTGGCTAGTTCCGGGGGAGGTTGTCAGAGGGTTACGTCACTCCAGCAGAGGAACCCAGACCGGATATTATTTTCCGACGCGTCAGACGCAGGCTGGCTTTTGGGGAGCGACGCTGGGCCCTCGGGAGGAGTCAGGCCTTTGGAACGAAGAAGAGAAAGCATGGCACATAAACAGGAAGGAACTGATGGCGATCTTCTTGGCTCTGAAAGCGTTCAGACCGTGGATCAGCGGCAAAGTGGTGCAGATCAACGCGGACAATACCACAGCTCTGGCATATACGTATACGAAAAACAAGGAGGAACCCACTCGTTGTCCCTTTGCAACTTGGCGAAGGAGATTCTTCTGTGGTCGGAGAGAGAAAACGTCACCCTGCTCACCAGGTTCATTCAAGGAGAGAAGAACGTCAGAGCGGACCTGTTGAGCAGGACGACAAGTGCTTTCCACGGAGTGGATGTTGCATCATCAAGTATGCCAGAGACTGTGGAAGCTCTGGGGCACACCAGTAGTGGATCTTTTCGCTACCGCAGCGACGAAGAGGTACCGAACCTATTGTTCTCCAATCCCGGACCCTCTTTGCAGTCGCAGTCGATGCCTCCTACTAGATTGGACGGGTCTAGATGCGTACGCATTTCCCCCGTTCAAGATTTTAGGAAGGGTAATGAAGAAATTCAGAGAAAGTCGAGGAACAAAGGCTGACTACTGATAGCCCCATACTGGCCGGCCCAAACGTGGTTCACAGAGGTACTGGAATGGACAGTGGATTCTCCGAGAAGTCTACCAACGAGAGTAGATCTTCTCAAACAACCCCACTTCGACAGGTTCCACAAGAACAACAACCCTCGCTCTGGGTCTGACTGCGTTCAGACTATCGAAAGACTTGTCAGAGCGAGGGGGTTTTCTAGAGAAGCAGCGAAGGCAGTTGCAAGAGCACGAAGGCCATCAACTATCAAAGTGTACCAGTCGAAGTGGGAGAACTTCCGTAAATGGTGTAAGAATCGGAAGATTTCTTCATCCAGTACCTCTGTGACACAAATTGCAGATTTCCTTCTGTATCTGAAGAAGGAACTGGGTTTGGCTAATCAGACAATTAAAGGTTATAAATCTATGTTGTCTGCAGTGTTTAGGCACAGAGGTTTAGATCTGTCCAACGACGCAGATCTTAGAGATCTTCTCAGATCTTTTAATACAAAGAAGGATTGACTTTGCAGAACTCCTTCTTGGAATTTGGATGTCGTTCTCAAGTTCTTGGAAACGGATAGGTTTGAACCTATGGGCAGTGCGTCTTTGCGAGAGCTAACGAAGAAGACTATTTTCTTAGTAGCCTTAGCTACAGCTAAAGGATTAGCGAGCTGCAAGCTATTGACAAGCAAGTAGGTTGGAAGCACAACAAAGCAGTTTGTTCTTTTCAACAGGAGTTCTTAGCAAAGAATGAGAATCCTTCGCATCCGTGGCCAAGATCATTTGAGATTGAAGGACTGGCTGATCTAGTAGGTCAAGAACAAGAAGGGTTTCTTTGCCCGTAAGAGCCTTACGGTTTTACGTAGAAGAACGAAGAAGCATTAGGGGGACTTCATGTTCTCTGTGGTGTTCTGTTAAAGATCCTACTAGACCTATGTCTAAAAACGCGATGGCTTTCTTTGTAAGAGAAGTCATTAAAGAAGCTCATTTACTTTGTCAGGAAGAATGCTTCGGCTTGATTAAGGTTAAAGCTCATGAGGTGAGAGCAGTAGCTACGTCCTTAGCATTCAGGAAAAATTTAGCCCTCAAGGACATTATAGATTCGACGTTTTGGAGGACAAACTCGGTGTTTGCCTCTCATTACCTTAGAGACGTGAAGACAACTTTTGATAATTGTCAAACGTTAGGCCCGTACGTATCCTTAGGTACAGTACTGGGCAAAGGAGTTTCCACCCCATAACCTAATAACATGCTAGGTTTTTATTTTAATTAGGTTATAGTGTTTTTTATGGTTGTCTGAGAAGGTTAATACCAGCTCAGTTTTTTGGTGTAGTGTTTATTATTGTATGTGTGTGTGGTTCAGGTGACTAACTTTCCTAGCATGAATGCCCGTGGTAAATGAGGGCTAGGGTTCTCTGTCAGCAGATTGGTCATGTCCAGTTGTCAGACCCTTGTTGTTACTTTCTCAACAAACAGGTCACATCCTAGGTTGAGAGCTACTAAGGTTTAGCAGGCTAAGAGGCAGGACCTACGAAGTCAGCTACCTTAGCAGGTAAGGAACTTAATAAGTAATTTTAAAAATTAGTTAATTTTTGAATTATGACGATGTTGCTGTCTATGACCCACCTCCAAATGTGTCAATCAGCTATATATGTATGTACCTGCCAGGTAAGTGTCATGCATAAAAATGATATTGTTATGATACAATAAAGTGTTATGCATACTTACCTGGCAGGTATATATAATAAAATTCCTCCCACCCTCCTCCCCTCAGGAGACAGGGTTCAGAGAAAAATCTGAGGAAAACGGGAATAGTTCCAAGTACCAGCGCCACTGGGAACGGGGAGTGGCCATCACCTGAACTACCAGTGTACTAGCTGTTGCCGCGAGTTTTGAAATTCTGCCAGTGCGTCAAGAGGATAAGCTATATATATACCTGCCAGGTAAGTATGCATAAAACTTTATTGTATCATAACAATATCATTTTCCTGGTATTGAGGGCTGTTATCCATCTTACAAGGAGTACATATAATAAATGTAGAAGTACATTGGTCTTTTTGGGGAAGGTGCTAGTATATTTGCAATAAATGTTACAATTTTTGCTGAGAAGGTTTTGTTAATTTTAAATTCTGTATGGATGAGAATTTTTATCTATTAAATGGAGTAGTATAATTCTCCTACCATTAGCATAAGAAGGTTGTATGTAGTTAAGGAAAGTGCCTGTTAAGAGCTGCAGTGAAGAAACTGAATTATAAAAACTGAGGACATGATTCTAGTGTATGATGTATTTGTAAAATCATGGGTCTACATTTGTATAATGTTTGTAAAAGGTTATATATATCAATCTCTGAGGATTGAAAATATTGTTTAAACATCAGTTATGAGGTTTTCAAAGGAACGGTGATGCTAACAATTTCCAAAGAGAATCATTAAGGTAAATCATCGTTATCAATATCATCTCTTTGACACCTGGCATCCTGAAGGGCCATTGTGAAATGCTGCTCCTAAGGTCTTTCTGGTGCTTTATCTAAACAAATTTCATAGTTCTCATTTGGGCAGTGCCCTGTCTTCAGACTCTGGGTGCCCATAGGGGCTTAGCTGTCACTATCACATATATGTAGTACTATTCTTTTTTTGGGTTGCACAAAGGACATGTCCAAGCCATTGGGCCCATCCCTGTCAACATTATCTCGTCTACATATGGAACATGGAGTAAAAAATGTTTTCCTTAGGGTATCATTACTGTTTTTTTCTGCCATATAACTTTCAGTATTCTTGTTAAAATTACAGTATGGAATCAACAAAATCATTTACACACAGTGTCATTTTCGCACCATGATTCGTGTTTGTATAGTACAGTAATGTGGATTGTACTATTGTACTAGAGTAGTGCTTAATCATTCATTTGCAGTTGCAGTCTTTAGTATTTGATATCCAGATCCTATTCAGTCCTCCCACTGTTTGATTTGTCTTTTAGTCTTTCACTAAATTCCAAACCCAAGGAAGCTTCCGTTTAGTATCTAGTTCGTAAATATTTGAAAGGTTCACTCACAGTCATCTTTTAGTGCATACTCTGTCATTATTATGTCTTCTTTTTCTTAGATTCATATTAAGTTCCATTTCTTTATGTGTATTATAGGTATTGAATATGAATAGTCCTCTGTTAATGTAAGGCTTGTTTTATTTGAAACTTTTATTTTGTGGTAAACTATATTCCTCAAATTCCTTCCATTTATTGGTGTTTTTCAGAACGCACATGATCATTGCCTCACAAACTCTAAGACCAGGTTCGGTGTATAGAGTGGTTGTGAGCATCTTGTACCTCAGGCATCCTGTCGACGTACGAGCCTCTTTACAGAAGGATGGAGTGGAAGTTGCTTCAGGGAGACAAGAGGTGATAGAGGGCTACCCAGAAACAATGCTTTTGCAGGTAATTTTAATACACTTGATGAAAAATGCTTCATTCCTGTCTCAGATAAAACCCTTCCTTGGGTCTCCTGTTCAGTGGTTCTGCCCTGTCAGGCTTTTTTATTTATTTATTTATTTTTTTTTATTTTTTTTTAGTCTCTGGGTATTTGCTGGGTTTCTTATCTTCCCCCCATGTAAAAGAATGCATATCTAATTGTAAAATATACCTAATGAGGCTTTTAATCCTCAGGTGCCAAAAACCAGCGTTGATGGCCACTACAGACTACGAGTTGAGGGAAACATCCCTGGGACAATTGGTGGCACTGTATTTATGAATGACACCAGACTTCATTTTTCAACTCGATTCTTGACCATTCTTATTCAGACCAATCGGCCCATATACACTGGAGATCAAGTTGGGTGAGTGTATTGTGTCTTGGAATGCCTATTGCCTAATTGCTGTTTTATTTTGGTGGCCATGGAAGAAACATTAATTGTATAGAAAGTGAATATGTGTAAATTACGTGATGAGATTATTTTTGCACCAGTATACCAGATATAATTTTATCATT
This sequence comes from Macrobrachium nipponense, assembly GCF_015104395.2. NCBI lineage: Eukaryota > Metazoa > Arthropoda > Malacostraca > Decapoda > Palaemonidae > Macrobrachium > Macrobrachium nipponense. The sequence continues at coordinate 2,811,338 of NC_061101.1, read as the reverse complement.
CTTTGTTGCAGTTAAATTCCGTATTATTCTTCTAACTACCGAGCTCAAGCCTTATGATGATCCAGTGGATGTTTACATTTTGGTAAGGAAACAGTTAGTAAAAGCTAATTATTCATTCAAGATTGACTGATGTCAGGGAGCAAATCAGAATCTTGGAGAGTGTGCCGTATTTATAGAAATTTTTTTAGAAAATTTTTTTTATTTTTTTTTTTTTTAGAAGATAGCCAATAGATATTTTAGTACTATTTGCTCTTTTGTATTCTACATACAGATTTTTGGAATTTTATGGTTGAAATAAGTTATCATAGGCTTTTTACATTTGTACATTCATTAACTCAGTTGGCTGCTGTTGAAGATGAAAGGACTTTCCAGAAGTGCTTTGTAAATGCCTTATAACTTTGTTCTTGAGTAAAATTTTAATGTGGAATGTTGTGCGGTATGGTTCTGTGAATTGAAACAAAACTTGAATAAAATGCTGAAATTCAGTCTGTCTGTATGCAAAGATTGGAGTTGTATGAATTGCTGCTGTTTATTGTCAAGTAATAGGAGGTATTGTCGGAATCATATCTGGTGAGATCCTTTTATTTTTAATCATATAGAACTATAGTAAACAGTATGTATACACGTTATATACTACAGATAATTGATAGTGTAAAAAGTTGAATATAACGTAATGTCCTTTTGGGTATATATAATAGCAACGTTGTTGTAATGGTGACTCAGAACTTTGTGAATAGACTGGAAAATTAATGTGAAAAACTTCAATAAGGAAATTATTTTTATATATGAGGAGATTGTACTTTTGAAATTTCCCCAAATATTAGCTTTTTCCACGTTGTAAAAGAAAAAAGTATGTTCTTAAGAATTTAATTTATTTGTCTAATTTATATGTCATCGGTACTCGATAGGACCCAGATGGTTATGTCATGCGCCGCTGGCCTTCCCGTCCTACCAATGTTGGTGTGGTTTCCATGGAGTTTACTCTGCCATTCCTTCCGAAAGTTGGCTATTGGGGCATCAAGGCTTTAGTCAATGGTCAAGAAGAGATCATCCAATCAAGGTTGAAAAATGGTACACTCCAAGATTTTGAAGTATAAGTTGTGGCACACATTTTTATTTTACTCTGTTGCCATAAATTTTGTAGCCTTGATCTACATCATAATACTGTACAGTGGTTTTTTTAATGTATATATAGCTCTAGCCTTCAGAAGTTACAGTTTTGTTACAGTGGAGAGAAGTTAATTGTAATTTTGTCCAAGGAGGAAACAAATGTTTGCTGTGAATTTGATGTAGTGTGTCAAGGGTGAAATAATCATTGCTGGTACCCAGATAAGATATTTGATGCATTTTCAGGAAGTTTGAATTACTTTTATCATGATGAATTTAATTGTGAAAAGCAGTGAATACCATTGTAAGAGAATATTGATTCATGATTTGTAAATGGATTACGTGTGAAAATGGTTATATTGTTCAAGTAACAGGACATAATTGAGTTTGCAGCGAATACATTTGATTTTTATGTATGTAGTTTTGAAATGGTTGTTTGTTCATGAAACTTACCTGTCAGATATATATATAGCTGTATTCTCCGAAGTCCGACAGAATTTCAAAACTCCCGGCACACGCAGTGGGCGCCAGGTGGTTAGTACCCATTCCCGCGCTGGGAGGCGGATATCAGGAATCATTCCCATTTTCTATTCAGATTTTTCTCTGTCGCGTAGTGAAAACACCTGTTTCCACTACCTCCGCCTAGGATTTTGAAACTTCATTAGCCGCTTAAGTATCCTACTTTTTTTTTTTTTTGAATGATTGACTTGGATTTGTGGCTAGGCATACGCTATCATAAATTAATTAAAATTTTTTCATTGCATATGATGTCTGAATCTAGTTAGCCTAGTTTCAGACTTTGTTGTCTGCAACGGGTAAGGGGAGGCTACCGAAACCTTCGGTAGACACTCGCTTAGTATACATGACGTTTACATGTTTTCTTTGTTGAGAGATCAATGTAATTAGTGTAATGCTTGATGATTCCGAAAGAGACGTATGATTCGTATGTACGCAAATTAGAGCGTGATAGAATCAGGAGGTCTTCCTCCACAGTAACAGAAGTTAGGATAATGAACCTACTAACCTCCAGTAGACTTTTATTTTGCCTAACCCTGTGGTATGGCTTACGGACCTAGAGGAAGTTCTGTGAGAAGTAATGCCCTTTCTATTATTGTGGATTACATCAAGTAAGCTTGAAAAGTGCTCGCTCTCCAATCAGTGTTTGTGAGTGTAGTTGATGTTGATTTTGCCCTAGTGTTGTGGAGGGGGCGTCAGATCGGTCCTATAACGCCTCTAGGTCTAAACCTCTGTCGGACTCCCATGACCAGGGAGGGGGCAAGTTGAAAACCGAAGGAGGGTTACGGGAACCCCCCACCGATCTGGCGTCCCCCCCCTTCGGACAAGGATAACAAAGGCTGCCAAAGATCGTGCACGTGCACGAATCATGAAAGATTGCTTCTCGTCCTCCGAGCGTCCTCCCCGCAAGGTTGGAGCTCTCGGAAGGACTCGCGCCCTCTAAGAAGCTTTAGAGAAGAGGACGCTTCACGTCCTCTCTCTCGTCAGGAGGAACGTCAGATCCGCCCCATAACGCCTCTAGGCCTGGACCTCTGTCGGACTCCCAGGACTAGGAGAGGGCATGTCGAAAGCCGAAGGAGGGTTACGGGGAACCCACATCGATCTGGCGTCCCTTCGGCTTGACTTAATATCGATAAGCGTGACAAAGACGCAAAATGTCGCACAGGCGGCTGTCGTCTTGGTCAAGAGATTAGAAATGTCCTTAAGGCAGGACCCTCACAAGGACGCCTTTCGAGACATTCAACGCTCTATCGAGAGGAAGGAACGTCTTTACTCGTGTAGCAAGGATTGTTTTCTTGCTTTCCAAGACGCTCCACCTTCACAATTAGCCTCATCGAAGGCCAGGAAGGCCCCTGGCTTCGTAAGATGGCCACTTCGCTCTCTGCGAAGAGAGCGTTTAAGAGAGTCCAGGATTGGATGGATTCAAGGAAGGTTAAAGGGAAGACTGCGTTTGCACTTCCTCCATCTAGACTGAAAAGAGAGGCTGGGGATCTGGTACGAAACCAGGAGAAGAAGCAGGATTGAAAGCACCGTCTTCTTCTCAAGGAGATTTCCGCCAATTTGAGTGGACGCTCCAAGGAGGTCTTATTTGTCATCGGCTAAGGTTTCCTCCTCCTCCCCTCATGGCGCTATGTATACGTTATGTGACGTTCGCTTTACTACGAAACGGGATATTGTTCAAGCTCATAAGCTTGACGTCCGGCAAGCTGATTTGCATAGTCAAACAGCTCGCCAAGAAGCATCTTACTCGTCCCTAAGGGACGCTCTGTCAGGGACAGAGATGACACTGGACAGACTATCCTAGTTTTCGACAGGAGAAGGGCAAAGAATTCCTCATACCCAAGAACACACAGGCGTCCTTTTAAATGCCCTTCTGCAGTGTACGATGAGCGTGACAAAGACGCAAGTATGTCCCACAGCCGCCGGCCTCGTGTTTTTGTCAAGAGGGGCGGAAACGTCTAAGACTCGTCCTGATGACGATCACCGTACTTATGCTTAGGACGCTCGCGTTTCATGAGCGGCTCTCCCCTCGCCAGGAAGCCTCTCAAGTTACTCGTGTTGACGCACGTCATTCACTATGACGCTTCCCTTGATGTTCGTCGCTCTTCTATTCCGGACGCTCTTCAAGACGCTCAAAGAATGCAATCAGGACGTTCGGCAAACACCTCGCGACGATGCCTTTCGGAACGCTCGCGTTCCTTTTTTTTTTGGAGCGCGTGTCTGGATATATTCATTTGCATTACTAAGACGCAAAATGTTGCACAGGCGGCCACCGTCTTTGTTTGAGGTAACGAAAGTCCCTTTTTTTAAGGCCGTCTTGGAGACGATAGCCTTACGTCCTTCCTATAGTGCTCTCACACTTCAGGAGCAGCGTGCGGCTCTCCAGGACGCTTTTCGGGTGGCCTTTCAGAAGGACGCTCGACGTCATAAACATTGATAAGCTTTTGGAAGACGCTCGATGTCTTACACATCTGGAGGACGCTCGCCAGGGACGCTAGCGAGGACGCTCGCCCAGGGAACGCTTAGCGAGGACGCTTTTTTTTGAAGACGCTCGGCATCATACAAGTCATGACGCCTCGGTAAGAGCACAAACCTTTGCCCCCAGGGACGTTTTCTTGCAGAACGATAGGCGTCCTACGCATCAAGACGTTCGGCAGGATTCCTGCAAGAACGCTCTTCAAGAGGGCGTCGTCGAAGTAGAGGAAGGAGTTTGGTCTCGTCAAGATGTCTACTTCGCTTTCTACGAAGGGAGCGTTCAATAGAATCCATCACTTGATGAATTCCAGGAAAACTGTAAGCAGATTTTCGGTGTCATAAAACGCCTTGTCCGCTTTCGGGATTGCGCTGCCGAAGGGGAACATTAAGGTCCTTCCTGTCGTAACCCATCTCTAATCAGGAATCCTGCCCCTTCCTCGATTTCTGCGGGAATCGGGAAGGCTATATGCTCGAATTCCTGGATTACTTTCCGTCATGCAATTGGGTTAGTTCTCATTGACAAGTTCTTAATAACATACATTTTATCGCATAAGCGGATAAGTAACAAAATTTCGAAAGAGCTCTCATTCATTAGTCAGAGGCTCATCCAGGAAAAAGACTTATAGACTACGTCCATGAAGTCTTATGTCAAATATCATAAGAAGCTTGAACTTTCCTTTTCGATCTTCGGTTCTCACTTGAGGATTTTCCATTTGAATAATATTATTCCTTTTCTTGGCAAAGAGAATGAAGACAGTCATTTCCATTCTCTCTCTTCCTCGTCGAGGAAAGAATGTAGTAGAATTAGATGTTCAAGTGACTGCAATACTTAGGTATTTATCTTCGCGTCATATTACTAATGTAAAGTTTCAAGTCATATACGCATATCGTGGTTACCTCTACAGATGGCAACCGAAAGGACTGTTATTTTAAGTGTATTTAATCGGTCCTTCCTGCAAACTTCCAGGAGTTTCCGGTGTAAGGACAATGCTTGAAGGTATTGTTACAACAACACCAACTCAGCTTCTGCATGTAGCGAAATTATGTTTTTTTCGCTTAAATATGCCTGCTTGAGAATTTTCTTATGATCGATAATAGTAACGAACCTCTATTCCTTACGTAGAATCGAGAGTAGCTGGTAACTCAGGCAGAATAGTGCGAAAACGAGAGGTTGCTGTCATTGTGGTTACGCAGTATATTTAATCGGTACTCCGGCAACTTTCCAGGAGTTTCCGATTTAACATTTGGTTAATTAAGCGTAATGTTACGACAACACAAAATCAGCTTCTGTATTAGCGAATTCTGTTTCGCTTTAGATATGCCAACTTGAGAGTTTCTGTTCAAATAATGGAAAATCTATTCCTTAGATGAATAGAATAGCTGGCAACTCGGCATAAGACTGCGAGAAGGTGAACATAAGCTGTCTGCCTGTAACTGTCACAGTGTCTCACACTGTCACCAACTCAGTTGTTAGGTAGCTCGTTGTACTGCTCAGTCGGTTACGTCTCTCTCTCCCGCGGGATTGATTTACGAACCGTATCTCTGCCCTACAATCATGACTTTCGCCTCGGGTTGAGGGGATTTCTGGTAATCATGAATAAACGACTTCCTTTTGCTAGAAGTTTTCAAACAGAGATATCTCTTAGACATGTTTCGGCGCTGCTTACCGCACTGTAACAGAATTCTGTACGAGTCTACCGCAGCATAGCACTATAATAATGCTCTCCTGCTTATGCAAAGCGCAGCCTTATTAGGGAAGGAAGCATGCTTAGTGAGGGAATGGATGAGTCCCCCCTGTGCCTGGGGACCCAATTTTTTTTCCCTCCCGGCTGGAGAAGCTTGTTTCCCTGAATAGACTGCAATTTCAGACCTCTACAGTTTTCCTACAGGAGAACTTGAAATAACATCAAAGATCTAGAGATAATTCTAAACGTCTCTCAATGGGTTAAGGATCACCTCAGGTGATAATGAGAGGGAGCCAGGCATCCGGACAGAGGTCCTGGCACATAATCTAAAAGAATTGGAAGCAATCTGGTTGGCTCTCCAGTTCCTCGAAGGAGTGGAGGTTTTGGTCGAGTGGTCCAAATCATCTCAGATAATTCCGCAACTCTCTCATATCCCAAGAAAGAGAGATGGTTATCGGCATAGGCACGGAACGTAACGATCCTTAAGAGGTTCGTTACACGATTGCACGTCCGTGCGGATCTTCTCGAATCGACGGCAGCAACTACTGACGTTTGACTTTTGAGTAATCCTCGCTTAGAAGTATGTCGAGAAGTTTTGTGGGACTTTGGGGACGTCCTTTCGTAGATTTTGCAATATTGAAGACGAAGAAGCTTTCTCTACGTTGCGCCCTTATTCTCGATCCGAGAGCGGTAGCAATAGACACCATCTATAGTATGGAATGGGGGTGGATGGTTGGTTAGCCCTTTTCCCCTATTCAAAAGCTTATGAAATGTAATAAGAATAATCGCTGGCGTCAGAGGGAGTGAAAGACGCTGATCGCCCCATGTTGGCCTTCGAGAGGCTGGATTCACAGAGGTCACGTCCTTCAGAGAGCACTTTCCAAGGACCCTTCCCGAGAGAATCGGTCTACTCTAACAGCCTCACTTCGAGAGGTACCTAAAATCTCTCCGCTCTGAGTCTGAATGCGTTCGACTGTCAAGAAGCGAGAGGATCTTCAAGATTAATTGCAAGTGCTCATTGCCAAAGCAAAGCAGTGCTGCATATTTTGCAGTGTACCAATCGGAGTGGGCCGTTTCTGGGACATAGGGCAGGAAGAATGACTGTTCCTCCACCTCTGACCTCTGTGAATTACTTTACGCCTTCCCATTCCGTCTGAAGTATGGGATAAGCTAGCAGTCCCAACTATTGTAGAATACGGAAATATGTTGACGGCCTCTAGGCTCAGAGATTCGGATCTGTCAAACAACAAAACCCTTCACGATCTTTGAGGTCTGTGGAAATCTTGAAATTTTTTTAGATCGAAGCTTCCGGCATGGAACTTAGATGTAGTCTGAAGTTCCTGATGTCAAAGCATTTCGAACCTCTCCTTTCTGTAAACTTAATACACGTAACCAGAAAAGGCTAATTTTCTAACCACTCTAGCTGCGGCAAAGATGGTTAGTGAGGTTTTAGCCATCATCAGAGGTTTTGGCTTTAGAGGACATAATTCGGTGTCCTCTAAGCCTTCCGTTCTTGCTAAGAACGAAAACCCGTCTAACCCTTGGCCCAGAGACCTGGAGATCAAGGGGATGGCACAAATTTTTGGGCAAGAGCCACAGAGAGTCCTGTGCCCTGTCGGGACTCTCAAGTTTTATCTTGATAAAACTAAAGAAAGTCGAGGTCATTCGGACAATCTGCGGTGTTTCCGATAAAAAAGACCAGACTTGCCCATGTCGAAGAACGCCCTGGCGTTATTTTTAAGGAGTCTTTCTAAGAGGCTCATTTGTCATGTTTGAACAAAGATTTGAAACCTTTTAAAGTAAATGCTCACGAGGTGAGGGCGCGGCCTCGGAAGCATTTCAACAGAGCATGACACTCGGTAAGGATCCTGAGTGCCACGTTTGAGCGAAGCAACTCTGTGTTCGCTTTCACCACTACACTCCCGACGGGATGTGAAGACGACATATGAGATCTGCGAGTCGCTAGGACCATACATATCCGTAGAAATATTATTGGAGGCAGGAAGCAGCACGAATCCTATCCTATAGAAAAGGGATAGGTGTGCTTTTAACTTTGAAGGGTTGGTCGCTTGAGGCGCTTTCCCTTTCGTTAGCCTAGAAGTTATGGGAACTAACTTCGATAGGTTAGGTCAGGTGGTGGTTTTAGCTTCGTTGCCCTCACAGTATGGTCAATATGGTCTAGTCACATTGTGGTCACGCTCCCGTTGACAGATCATCTAGAGCGCACCAACTACACAGGTCACTACCTTGTTGGCAACTCTAGTAAAGCAAAAGCAGACTTCGGTGACAGTAATCAAGAAGTCAGCTATGCTAACAGGTAAGGAATCAAGATGTCAATCATCTGCACTTGAGGTGTTTCCTAATCCTTCTATTCTGTCCCTTCCCACCTCCAATGGTGGGATTCAGCTATATATATATCTGACAGGTAAGTTTTCATGAACAAATGTTATTGTTATGATACAATAAAGTTTGTTCATACTTACCTGGCAGATATATATAATTAAAGTACCCACCCACCTCCCCTCAGGGGACAGTGGTATGAAAAATCTGAATAGAAAATGGAATGATTCCTGATATCCGCCTCCCAGCGGCGGGAATGGGTACTAACCACCTGGCCGCCCACTGCGTGTGCCGGGAGTTTTGAAATTCTGTCGGACTTCGGAGAATACAGCTATATATATATCTGCCAGGTAAGTATGAACAAACTTTATTGTATCATAACAATAACATTTTTATGTAACACTGTAGTTAATGGTATCATAGATGGTTTGTTTGTATGTAATATTTTTGCCATAAAACTTGTGATTATCATTTCAAGAAAGGTGGTAATGCATTGGAGATATATATTCAGTACATATTCTTATTCATATGACATTCTTGTTAATCATGATTACAAATGGCAGATTTAGGTAAGCAAGTGGGTAGAGTACGGAGTGAATATTTTGTTGATTTCATTAATTATTTTTTAAAAAATTTTTTAATTATATAAAATTTGCTCAGCAACACATTCAACATGAAACTGTTCTGAACTTTTGCCAAAAAGGACGTGGATTCTGAATTTAGGAATATTTATATAGGTAGTTTCAAAAATAATTGTTTATTGCTTAAATTAATCCTTGTATTTTATGTAGGTGAAAGTATTCATGCCCAAGTACTTTTTGGAAACGGATGAAGCAATTACTGGGACAGCAGGAGGAGAATTTGGCAATGATAAGGGAGCATATGGCAATGCTACAATCAAGCTCTTCGTCAAGAATGACAGACTGCGTAACTGGACCTATGTTATGGAAGAAGTTGTGGATCCTGTAAGTGCTTCAAAGAACTTGATAGCTTGGCAACTTGCTTTACAAATTATCAACAATTGAGATTACCATTTCCTTCCCAGAAAGGAATGTGAGGCATGTTTGTTGCTTTGTCAGTTAAGAGAATTGTCTAGCATCAGTTGGCCTCAGCAGCATTTTGTGTTTTTTTTTCCGGAATCACAGAGTTGGAGTAACCCTTGTACCCTTGTTCTTTTATCCCTATCTGGGTTTTTTAGTGATTCAAATCCCAATTTCATTTGGCTTATCTGGAACTTTGGATTTGTAGAATTCAAATTTACGTAGCTAGCATCTACCATTTTTTTTTTTTTTGTTTTTCCACCCCCATTCAAATTGCTGCCGTTCATATTTACTTTTTAGCACTTGACATATATTGTGGTAGCCTTAGAAATTTATTTTAAGATCTCTTTAATGATAAAAAATGCTCTGATTGATTTTACTTTGGTTTTGATGTTTACATGAAATAAAATACAATGGTTGAATTTCATTACTCCCTTCTTGATATTGCTTAAGTGTCAAAGAATGAAAATCATGTACAATGTCCCAAAATTTTACTGAAATGTTTAGTTGGTTTCTTTTGAAAGACTGGTGTAATTTGGTACAAAAGTATGTTTTTGCTTTTATTAACTATTAATAACTATTAATATCAATAATGACCGAGAACTTTCCTTTTCAAGTTTGATGGAGAACATGAATTTAGTTTTCCAATGGACGAGATTTCCCAGCGAGTTCAAGATTTGGATGGTGCAGAAGTACGTATTGAAGCGCAGATCCAGGAGACCTTCATGATGCTGAACGAGAGTGGCTATTCTATGGCAAAAATTATCAATTCCTCAGTAAATTGCCGCTTTATTGGATCTCCACCTTATATCTTTAAACCTGGAATGCCATTTGAAGCATCAGTAAGTATGGTACCTTTAAGGAAGTGATTTCTTTTGTACAATGCCTTTTGCTTTGCTTCTGTTTGGATAAGCAAGGCTGTGAACTTTGAGACTAACCTGTGTTATTAGGGTCTCTTTCTCTCATTATCAAACTTAATTCTCTCTTTTTTTAAACTAGGATGTTGCATGAAGAAGATAATAAGGCTGTATATGTATAATATTGCATAATTCAAAAGATAAATGATTTAGTTTAATCATTTTTATTTCTTATTTGTTCCGATACGTAATACAAACCCTCGGTCCTTTAACAATAGGAAGGTAACTAGCGGCAGCTGGGACGGTCGTAAGCTTCGAACAAGGGGAGAACGGTAGTTAACTGCTTGTCCGATCGTGCGCGCGCCCGCGCGCCCGAGAGGTGAAGCATCACTTTTGCTTTCGGCCGCGGGTGTGAAGGACGTGTTCGTCATCGCTCTCTGCCCGCTTCATCGTCGTATGCTTTGTTTATATTGTGTTTTCTATAATGGTTTGGTTTGACTTGAAAATGAAACTGTAAGTACACTGTTTTCATTTTCATTACTTAATTATGAATCAACATGGAGCTATCGCCGTAGAGACGGCGATTTCCGCTCTTTTCATGAATTGAACCCTTGAATTATGTCTCGGTGCCGAGGGCGTTAACTCGCGCCGAGTCATGTATTTTGGGCGAAAGTGTGTAATTGAAAGATGTAAGTACTCTTTTCATTATATTTTTGCCCTGTGCGTTTGTTGCCGAGAGCTTGATTGCGCTCGGCAAGAGCCTCTTATTTTGTATGAATAGAATGCAATGAAAGTGGATTCGCAATGCAGTTTTCTTTTCATTTTCATTTATTAATTGCATCAAATTTAATTTTGGATCAATTTCCGCTCTTACCCGGGAATTAATCCTTACGATTTATTGCTGTGAAAGTGAAAATAGCAAGTGCAGTATTGTTCATTTTCATATATATTTATGATAGCATCATATTATTATGGATCAAGTTTCCGCTCTTACCGGGAATTGATTTTTCCCTCTTTAAGTTCTATGAAGTGAATCGCAAGTGCAGTATTCTGTTTCATTTTCATATTACTTTTCACTGCTGTGCGGGGGTAGGGGAAGCGAAGGTCTGCCAGGAAGTCGTCGGAAAGCTCTCCCGCGACTCCCTTGGTATCCGATTCTTCGTCTTCTTTCCTGCCCCCCCTCCGCTCAGCTTCCTCGTATTTTGTTTTTGGGGTCTTCCTTCCGTTCGGGTGGGGCATGTCTTCCCCCCCCGTGCGTGAGGGAACCCCTCTTACTAATCTGTCTGTGCTACGCAGGTGCTACAAGCCGTGGGAGACGACCTTGGACAGGTATGGACCACTGCGGCTGCAGGGCGTGCCTAGCATCCACGATCTGCTGCAGAGTCTAGCGAGGTCTGGGGCGGTGACCTTGGAGTGGTCTCCACTACAACCTTCACGGCCGATTATGCTACACTCCCCATGCTGTGTCGGTGACGCCGTCTGCCGCTTCTATGGGCCGGTCGCCGCCGTACCGAGGAGGGGTATGCCGCCGCCGCCTGTGTTTTCTTCGTGTTGCCTGCCCCAGACTTCCGCTGTTCCAGCAGCTCGCCCCTGGACCGGCCGCCAGTACCAAGCGCTGGCTGCCGATGATTCTACGAGGCGATGGCTGGGCCTGCCGTACCTGTCGCTGATGTGGTTCCCGCTACTGGCTTGGCTGTCCCTTCTGTGTTTACCGCTGCCGCTGTTCCTGCCCGCTCCTGAGCTGGTTGCTGTTCCTGTCGCTCCTGGTTCCTGCGCCTGTCCATGCTGGTCCTGCCCATGGTGTGTCTTCCCCAGTCCCAGGTCCTTCCGGACAGGTGCAGTCGGGCCGTGTTGCTTCGGCAATAGGCCCGACTCCGGCCTGGATGGAGGACCTGACGACTGTCCTGCGTGAGCTGACGAAGAAGAGGAAGGTGTCATCTTCGTCTTCGTCTGTTGCTGCCTCTTCCCCTTCGACTTCTAAGGCCCATAAGCCGAAGAAGAAGAAGGCTGCCTCCCCCCCTAAGAAGTCTCCTTCGGGAACTTCTAAGGGCCCGTCCCACCTCGGTGGGACGGGGGGTCCTTCTGCTGGTCCTCCTGCTCCTTCGGGAGCGGGGCCCGTCTCCCCTTCCGTAAGGAAGAGATAGACGGGGACCAGAGGAGTATCGGTTAGCTCTGGTACTTCCTCGCCTGGTGCTAGCGGCGATGCCGCTACGCCAGGTTCCGGCTCGGTCTCTCGTTCGCGGGAGGGATCCCGAGTGTACGCTCTCCCTCGGGAGACCGTGCAGCCAAAGTTTCGGCGCCAGAGTTCGCTCGGCGCCAAGACCACGGCACGGAGCAGAAGGCTGGCGAGAACCGCTCAGGTGACTCTCGCCAGGCCAGCGGCCGCTCTCGCAGCGACCAGACTGGATAAACCGGTTTTGTTATTCCCCCTAAGAAGACTCCTTCGGGAACTTCGAAGGGCTCGTCACATTCCGGTGTGACGGGGGGGTTCTTCTGCTGGTCCTCCGGTTCCTTCGGGAACGGGGCCCGTCTCCCCTTCTGAGAAGAAGAAGACGGGGACCAAGGGTGTGCTGGCTACCGCTGGTACACCCTCGCCTGGTCTTGGCAGCTCTGCTGCTAAGCCAGGTACCGGCTCGGTTTCTCGTCCGCGAGAAGTTCCGAGTGTACGATCTCCTTCGGGTGACCGTGCAGCCAAAGTTAAGACGCCTGAGTTCGCTCAGCGTCATGACCGAGGCACGGAGCAGAAGACTGTCGAGAGCCGCTAGGTGACTCTCGCCAGGCCAGCGCGGCCGCTCTCGCAGCGACCAGCCGGTACCTCGGGTGGACGTGACGGTCTCTGACCGGCCACGGGTTGAGGCTGGGAAGAGGTCCCCCAGGTCCCCTCCGAGCCGGTACCAGGTACCAGCCATCGGCTGGTACCCAGCGGATTTGACGTGCCGCGAGGACGCTCAGCGTCGGTCTCACGCGAAAGCTCGAGCTGCGGGTGCGTCACCTGGGAACCTTGACCAGCCGCTGCCCCACAGGGACTGGGCTGCATACGGTGACCAGCAGCAGCTCGTCTGACGCACGGGGGGACCGGGGGTCGACCGTGCTCATATCGAGCCGCTCAGGCCACAGGTAGGCGGCACCGGCCAGCCTGCAGATCGATCCCCACCGCCGGGTTGGTGATCGGCTGCAGCCCCCCACGTACGCTGGTCCTGCCAGCGAGCGGGGGGAGCGTCAGGTCTGTCTCTCCACTACCTTCAACTTCCTCGGGCTACACCGGGAAGAGCGAGGTAGCTAGGAGTGATCGTGAGAGGTGCGCCGCTCACGATCCCGTCACGACGCCGCACGTGCCACGTATGGTCTTAGGACCAACCAGGACGTACGCGCAAGTGATTGGAGGCGACCGTCAGGGGGAGAGGGGGTAGCGTCAGTTCTGTCTCTTCCGATACCTTCAACTTCCTCGGCATACGCCAGGAAGAGCGAGGTATATAGGAGTGATCGTGAGAGATGCGCCGCTCACGATCCCGTCACGACGCCGCACGTGCCAGGTTGGTCTTAGGACCAACCAGGACGTACGCGCAAGTGATTGGAGGCAACCGTCAGGGATCTGTTTGCTGGTTCCTTCTTCTGAAGGAGGAGGGTCCTGGGAGCTGCTCTTGTTGGAGGGACTGGACGGTCCTACTCCTCAAGACGCTGTAACTTCCGAGATTCAGAGTAACTTTACCCAGGTTATTGCACTGATTCGTCAGCACAACGACCGGGGGGAAGGATCGCCGCTCCCACCAGCAGAGCCCATGTCTCTGCTCGATCGTTTTTTGGGGTTTGGGGCCCGAGAGGGAACCCAAACCGACGGTGGGTATGCCGCGATTGGAGCTTGCCGATTCTGTCTTGAACCGAGTCTCTCGTCTCCGGACAAGAAGGCTCTCTCAGTTCTGGCCGGTCGATCAAGCTACTTCCACCTCCTCTACTGCGACAGCGGCGTTTCTACGTGTCTTCGGACACCGTATTTAAATACTCCTTCGGTCCTCCTGAGAGGTTTCGACCTCGACGAGGACTGGAATGAGTCGGAGGACGGTATCGGCTCTCTCCTGTCAGGTGTCAATCAGCCCCCACCCAGACGACGTTCACAGTGGCGGCAGACCCTTACCTACAGTGAGAGTTCGTAACCCTCCTCGGGAAAACGTTTTTCTCCTGACGATACGTTTTCCCAGACTCTGAGAGGCCATCGCCGCAAGGCGATGGCTGCTCCTACTCTTCTCCAACTGCTTAGTTCCACTGGGAAGGCGAGCGAGTATCCAATTCCTCCCCCATTCCCTCCCTCTCTCCTTACGGCTACGAGGGAAAGGGGAAGGATCCTACGGAGATTTCTCTGTAGGATCCCACGTTGGGGACGGCGCTACCAGGGGGGACCTTCGGGTCCTACCTGACGTAATCCCCGGTCGTTGAGGAGGGATCCTGCCCCATTCTCGATTTTCTACGGGAATCGAGAGGACCACCAGCCGATATCGTTTGACGAATTCGTCGGTTGGGGTTTCGCAGACTGCTTAGAATTTTACGGAATTTCTAGCGCATTCAGTGTTAGAGTTTCTTACGATCTCCAAACACATAGGCGAGACCACGGTCCAAAGTGAGCGAGACGAGAATCCCGATATGTTACACGATAATCGGGAACCTCGCCTATGCTCGAATTCCTGAATTTCTAGCATTAGGGAAGAAGACTGCTGCTGAAGAAGACTGTGGACAGTAGGCGACCAACTGGAATAGAGAAGAACGGACGGGAATATCCAGTTTGGCTGGAACTATCGTCTTAGTATTTCTGTTCACCATTGAAGCTTCCTTCGAGGAAGACTTCTCCTTCACTCTCTTTAATAGAGAACGAAGGTGGTCGATCTCCAATCCTTATTTTGTTTTCTTGAAGGAAAGAATTTAGGATGGAGATCGTTGTTCAGAATCCTACAAATATACTACGTATATTAACCTCGCGACATGATTCTGCTAAGCAGTTGAATGGTCCGAGGGGTAGGGGGTGCGATATCTGGTTATTCTACGGATTGCGACTTAGACGAAAAGTATTTCTAATTGAACTGCAACCCGGGTTGCCTGCAACCTCCCAGGAGTTTTCCAGTTTCAATTTTTATATACTTATGGTGTTTGTCACAACAACACCATTTAAGCTTTTATATTTACCGAAATTCGTTTTCGCTTAAATATAATTGGCTCGAGCATATCTTTTTATGCTCGGTGGTTCTAGCCGAACGTTCATTCCTTTGTGGAAATGATTACTTGGCAACTCAGGTGAACGAGTCAGCGACAGCTACTGCGTATTGAATTGCCCGAGGCATTTCAGTATCAGCTGCCGCTTTGAGATAGACTTGTTTATGTCTTTCTCACCTGCTTTGATTGAATAACAACCGTATCTCTGCCCAACAATCACGGACTTAAGTCTCTGATTAACGGGGATTCTCGCATACATGAATGACCATCTACTGCTGTGAAACGCTAGTATTCATCGTCTTCGGTATTGCGAGAATTTTAAACAGAGATATCTATTCGACTCTCATCTTTCTGTTTACCGCACGGTAACAGAAATCTGTAATAGTCTCTTGCTGCATCGTTAATATCCGATAATGCGAATGATTTTTTGCGGAATCTGAGTTTGTCCTCAAAATATCTTGTATTCGGAGGTGTACAATTGTTCATTGTTCACCCCGGATTAGCAGATGTTATTGAAAGACATCGCCTACTCCCACACCTGCCAGCTCTACTTCCAAACGTTCAGCCCATGAGAAGCAGTTCTTCAGGCGGCACTCCCCTGTGTTTCATTACTGAAGAACGCCCCGCTTTCATTGCACAACGGACAGCAATGAAATGGCGGTTAGCGTTTTCAGTCAATTGTAAGCACAGGTTTAGAATCTTGAGATTCCTTCTCTCGATTCAGCTGGAAGACGTAGGTTGCATTCATTGCCTACCTTCGTCTTCAACGTCACATAGTGTTGTTTCTCCTTAAGCTGAGATTCAACGTCTATGAGATTTTCTTGCCATCAGGGACCTCGGTCTTTTGAAGGCAATTGACTTTAGCCTTTTGAGTTTATGCATTAAGAGAATCATCGCCGCGCCGTCCGGCATCGGTGACTACAAATATTTTATTTGTTGGTCTCTCAGCATAACTCTTTAAAGGGCGAAGGTCACGTGACTTACCCGGATGCTTGGACAACTTGCCTCTACTGATTCCGAACCAGTCAGTCGGCAGCTGTCAGAGCGCCCGAGTCAGTTACGAACTATGCTGTGGACTTAGTTCGGTTTGTTCCAGAGCAATCATTACTTCGTCTTAATAGCTTGTCAGTATGAGTACTGTACATAACCAAAGTCGAGAAGAGGGATAGGTCATACGACTATTCCCTTCTTTTCGTCTTAGGTAACTGCATGACTTCTCTTGAGAAGTCAAGCACAAAGGGATGGGAGTTTGTGACGCTCGATTTCGTACCGATCTTCGTAGCGAAGACTCAGAACCCTTCGGGTAACTGACGATTGGTTCGAGTCCTTCACAATACCCTCCCTAATGGACTTCACCGCCTCCGATACGAAGGCTATGCTGCTTTGTCCTGTGAAGGTGCGACGGAGCTGTCTGAAGAAACTCGACACCCAGGATGAGTGTGGACGCCTCTTCATCATTCTCTTCGCATTCCGTTTCAAACGAACTTCTCCGTGGCGCAGATAATGAAGGCAGGCGCCTGGCCAAGTCAACCGGACCGCATGCACCTCCTTCTACCTTCAGGATATTGCCCACAGTTCCTTGGATCTTTTTCCTTGGGAACCGTGGTGGTTGCTCAACACGTTGTGTAGTTAACCCAGACCCTCGCAGGCTGAACAGCATCGAGTCCTGGTGTGACCGTAAGAATGGATGAGGAATGAGAGTGTGACTGGCTCCTCTTCCCATCTTTT
The DNA here is from genome assembly GCF_015104395.2 of Macrobrachium nipponense. Lineage (NCBI taxonomy): Eukaryota > Metazoa > Arthropoda > Malacostraca > Decapoda > Palaemonidae > Macrobrachium > Macrobrachium nipponense. The sequence continues at coordinate 2,794,391 of NC_061101.1, read as the reverse complement.
TCTTCCCTCTACCTTTGGGTAGAGGGACACGGTCGTCACCCTGCTGGGTTAAGGACGAGATGCAGGTGAGCTACTCAATAGAGCACCATCCTATCCCTTTCATAGGGATAGGAGTAAAATATCCACCACTTCCTCCCAACCAACGGGGGAGGAAGTGGATGCCAATTGAGACAAACCCATCATTTTATGATTGTCTCTTGCAAACAGGAACAAGTTCTTGCTTGCCTGGTACAAGAAAGATACGCTTGCCTCTCTCTTAGTACTTGGCCCAGAGGTCTGACCATTGATCCTGCGGTGCACACCCCGATCAATCGGACAGAGGTTTGGATCCCTCCCTTGCTCTTACGACCAGGGAGGCACTCCAGGGTTGGACGAACACCAGTCTGTTCACCAAAAAGACTCAGATTCCTCCCCCAGCAAGTGAGTCTTCCTATTGTTAAAGGACCGAGGGTTTTGTATTACGTATCGAACAAATGACAATTTGTCGAAAATTGCATTTTTTTCCTAACTATACAAACCTGAGGTCCTTTACATATAGTCCCACCTCATGCCACCCCTCACTCTGCAACTTTTTGCATGGGCCTAAAGCAAAAGTGATTCTTCACCTCTCGGGCGCGCGGGCGCGCGCACGATCGGACAAGCAGTTAAACTACCGGTCTCCCCCTTGTTTTTCGAAGCTTACGACCGTCCCAGCTGCCGCTAGTTACCTTCCTATTGTTAAAGGACCTCAGGTTTGTATAGTTAGGAAAAATGCAATTTTCGACAAATTGTCATTTTTCTGTGGCTCCCAAGTTAGTTCATGAGTGTAAAAATGTCACGTTTGTATGTCTCATACCTTCCAGAGTATTGATATTGAAAAGGGAAATAGTACATGCACTGCATGTTATCCTGTATAGAGTATCAAAAAATGAAGAAAACCTGTAAATATTTATAAAAAAAAATGTGGAAGAGACTGGGTTAAGGAAGTAAGCAAAAGAATGTGGGCAAAGAGAAAAAAATACAAGAAAGGAGAAAGATTAAGTGAATGAATTAAAGGGGAAAAAATAATATTCGATAATGAAAGATGAATTTAAAAAAAAATTGATAAAAACATTGAATGTGTGAATGATAAAAAAAACATAGCTAATATGATTTAAAAATTTATTCTGTAGTGTAAATGTTGCATATAAAAAGAATTAATAATAAATTTATGTTGTGCATAGGGACCACTAAAACCATGTTTCTTGTATAGTTAAAGCTATCTATTTTCCAGGAGCTAAAGCTAATACCGGTAGATTTTCACCCAAACTAAACCTTTAGTATTTTGGAAATTTGGAGCTCAGTCAAAATTTGTGAAATTGAAGTCAGTGAAGTAGTATGTACTAACTAGGTCAAATGGAATTTTGTTCAAATTTCTGTTAGTTTTAAAAGGTGTTATCTATTTTACTTGAGAAATTTATTTATTTGAACCAAACTGCTATCTTAAGTACTACATACACTAGGTTATATTAGGTTATAGTTAATTTTTTTATATATAAATCTGATATATATCTATGACTGAAACATGCAAATATGTTTTGTGTAGTTTTAGGGTTTTAGTACTGAAGTTGCATCTCTTATTGTCAAGTTTCTTTGTAGAATCCTTTTACTTATTAAGGCTGTACATAAATAATGACTTGACTTGTTTTCAAGGTTGCTGTGTCATATCATGATCTTCAGCCCTTGGATGTTGAGAAGATTCATTCCTCTAGCCTGACTGTGAAAGTCGATGCTATCTCCATTGCAGGAGCCAGATCCACAGTTCTGGAAGTAAAGGTACGTATTTCATGGAAATCATCATTATTTGAATCTTTGGTGGGAAACAGAGTGAGTTAAAAAAAACTTTTAGTCAAATCACCGATGTTTACGTATTGTAGAGGGAGTTAAGTGTTAGACAGTATTTTTAGATTGTTGTCAGAGGACTTTCTCCCATCAGTTAACTATTCACTGAATTAATGGTGTCTGTGCATTTCGTGTCATTTTTTCTTCCTAATTGTAAAATTAAGGAATTTTCTTTGATAATTTTTCATAATTTTTTATATCTCAAACTTTGCAGGCACCCCTTTTTACTTGTAAGATTGTTGCCAAATGTTCTTGGTAAGGACAGCATGTAGGACTGTATGCAGGATAATCTGTATTTCATTGTCACCTCCTTCCCAGATTCCACGTGTTGATGCTGACGAGGAGGAGTTAAGCTTCCTTCAGAGTTCATGGGATTACAACCGAAAAGCCCAAGAATATCAACAAATAAGTACCGCCCGGGTTATGAGTTGAAAGACTTTTCTTTCAACTACGACTATGATTATGAAGCAGGAGCACGCTACTTGACAGAAAACCAATTGGTGGAACGGAAGTTGGACCTGTTTCTTAGGAACCAGAGATTCGAGGTATTTGGTAATTTTGACCAGTAACATCCTGAGATCTTTATGTGGACTTTCAAGAAGATTGATTTTGCATAGCTGTTGAAATTTGTTCGGTAATTGTGTAATCTAAGAAGAATGTATGTTAGTATTCATAAGGTACTAATACTCTATATAATTTATTAATATCTATAAAATGAGTGGAGATTTGAGGAAGATAAAGCTTAAGAAAGGTGTAAGTGGCAGAATTTCACTGAGGTCCTTTGTGTCACATGGTGTTCGAGCCGATGATGATATGTAAGGCAGACTTCCATTAAGGTGCAAAGGTGACTGGAACTCCAGTGAAGTATAGATTTTTTATGAGTAAATACATCAGATTGTAGAAAAGACTTTTCATCTTTGGTCAGGTAGATATGTGTGAATCCAGGGATCTTTGAAATTTTGTTTAGCTAAGAAATAATAGAAATTGACCTTTGAGACAGTGAAGTTATGTGAAACATAATCATCATAACACTTATTCTTATTGCTAGGGATATCGTGAGAAAGGAGTATTTCATTTTACTGTGGATGTCCCAGACAAAACAGCATCATTAGTCCTCACGGCAAACTATGAAGACGATGAAGGTTCCATCGCTGCTGCAAGTGCAGAAGCCATTGCTCATTACTCACAGAAGGTAAGACTGAGTCTCATTTAATTTTCAAAGGAAAAAGATATCATTGTATACACTCTTGATTAGTGTTTATGATATTTCTGTTGTATATATGTACAAAAATTTATTGTTTTTCAGGAGCAGTACATAGGCGTTGAAACAAGTAGCAAAGAAGTCAGTGTTGGAGAGTTTGTCATTTTCCATGTCCGCTCAAATTTCAACATGGAGTCCTTCAATTATCTGGTGAGGGAAATTTTTCCTTTGCTTATTGCTAAGCATATTGTAAGGTCTTCATTATTTTAAGTAGCTGTTAATTAAATGCAAATGATAACTGGAAATTACAAGACTCGGCCTCTCTCACTACTGTCATTTATTCTTCTTTGTCATTCATTGTAAGTTAGCAAAGAAACATTGGGAGCTTGGAGACAACAAACCCAAGGGCAGAATGTTTGTGAAAAAATATTACAAAGGTTCTGTACCTTATTAATTTCATTATATAGAGTAATGTAGGTAGAGTAGTCATTTGATTTAATTTTTTTTAAAGGCACAAAAAACAGAAGGATCACCATAGAGTTGTTTTTCCACACTGCATTTTGACTAGTGCTCACAGCAGTTTTCTGTTGATTCTGTAAGATATACATTTCATTCAACATTTATTAAAATTTTTATATTTCCTTTTTACTTACCTTAATACATTTTCTCATTTTGGTGTTTGATCTCAGATTGTACAGCTCTTATCTTTCTTCCCCGTAGGGCAGTAGTGCACCTCATGGTGTGCTTTGTAGGCATTGAGGTTCTTTGCGGTGTCCCTTCAGCCCTAGCTGCAGTCCCTTTCATTCCTTTACTGTCCCTCCTTCATATCTTTTCTTCCATCTTACTGTCCGTCCCTCTCATAAAAATTGTTTCACATAGTGCAACTGCAAAATTTTCCTCCTCTCTTACACCTTTTAAACCTTTCACAGTCTTTTAATTTTAGTGGTGAATGGCCATAGTTGCCCCAGTGCTTGGCATGTAAGCCAAAAATCTATAAATCAATCAATCAGACTCATCTTTCTTCATTTGTTCATTCGTTAAGTCCTAAGTTGAGAGATTATTAAATTGTATATTTTAGGAATCATGTTTCTTTTTTGTCTCTTTAAAGATTATGGCTAAGGAAATGATTCTCTATGCTGGCAAAGAAGAGCTGGACAAGATCAGCCGAAACAGTGTGAAAACTGTGTCAGTTCCTGTTAGTTCAGAGATGGCTCCAGCTTTCAAGATTGTGGTTTATCATTTATCACAGACTTATGAAATTATTGCGGACAGTCTTACCATGCCTGTGGATGGGAGTATCATCCACAAGGTGAGTATATCTATAAATTTTATTTTTTTGATCACAACTTCACAACATCGACCTGTTAACCCTTAAACGCCGGACTGGACGTATTTTACGTCGACATTTTTTTGTCTCTCGGGTGCCAACTGGACGTATTTTACGTCGACATACAAAAGTTTTTTTAAAAAAATCGCGGAAAAATACTTTTAGGCCTACCAGCCGAAAACTCTTGAATCATGCGCCTTGGGGGATGCTGGGAGTTCACGGATCAAGGTGTTGTTTTGTTTACAATCGTTACGCAGGCGCGCAAGCGCAAATTTCTTTCTTGCCACACTAAAAAGTATCTGACACTCTCGTAAATTATTTCGTCACTTTGACATAATTTTTTTACCATTTTAAATTAGCCGTTACATGGACTATTATATATGAAAATGTGCGCATTTTTATGTAGAAATACACAAAAAATACTCATGATTGTAGCTTTTATCAGTTTTGAGATATTTTCATATAAATAAACGATAAGTGCCAAAATTTCAACCTTCGGTCAACTTTGACTCTACCGAAATGGTCGAAAAACGCAATTGTAAGCTAAAAACTCTTATATTTTAGTAATATTCAATCATTTAACTTAATTTTGCAACTAGGGTTGGAAGTCTCTAGCGACAATATTTCGATTTATGGTGAATTTATGAAAAAACTTTTTCCTTACGTCCGCGCGGTAACTCTTCCGAAAATAATCATACATGCGATTGTGGTAATGTTTGCACCATTTTTAAATTAGCCGTTACATAAAGTTTTATATATGAAAATGTGCGCATTTTCATGCACAATACAACTAAAAACAACCCATGATTGTAGCTTTTATCAATTTTTGAAATATTTTCATATAAAAAATTATAAGTGACAAATTTTCAACCTTTGGTCAATTTTGACTCTACCGAAATGGTCGAAAAACGCAATTGTAAGCTAAAACGCTTATATTCTAGTAATATTTCTAGCATTTACCTTCATTTTGCAACAAATTGGAACTCTCTAGCACAATATTTTTGATTTATGGTGAATTTATGAAAAAATAACATTTTCTTTACGTCCGCGCGGTAACTCTTCCGAAAAAAAAATCATACGTGAGATTGTGGTAATGTTTGCACCATTTTAAATTAGCCGTTACATAACGTTTTATATATGAAAAATGTGTGCAATTTCATGTATAATAACAACAAAAAATAGTTGAAGGTTGTAGCTTTTCTCATTTTCGAAATATTTGCATATAAATCACGATAAATAGAAAAAAACCACGTTCGTCAATTTGACTACCGAAATGGTCGAAAAACGCAATTGTAAGCTAAAACTCTTACAGTCTAGTAATATTCAGTCATTTATCTTCATCATGAAAACAAATTCGAAGTCTCTAGCACAATATTTTAAATTTATTTGTGGTGAATTTTTTAAAAAAAACTTTCCTTCCCCTCCGCGCGCGGATTCTCCGCCACAAATCTCCGAAATGCGTAGTCCCCATTCTCGGAATATTTGCTCCGTTTCATATTAGGCATTTCATAGAAAATGTGCGCAATTTCATGTAGAATAACACGAAAAATATTTGAAAGTTGTAGCTTTTCTTATGTCCGAAATAATTGCATATAAAAAAATATATATAAAAAAATTCGACATTCGGTCAACTTTAACTCTTCAGATATGGTCGAAAACTGCATTTGTAAGCTAATATTCTTACGGTAATAGTAATATTCAATCATGTCTTCATTTTGAAAGAAATTGGAAGTCTCTAGGACAATATTTAGATTTATGGTGAATTTTTGAAAAAAATATGTGTTTACGTCTGCGCGTTACGAATTCATGCATTATTTTGTGATAATATTTTTCTCTGTGTTGCTTTTATCGTTTTACAATTTGTTATATACCAAAATGATCGCAATTTAGTGTCCATTACAAAAAAAAAAAATAACTTGTTACCTTCAACCATTTTGCGCACAGCGCGATTTTGAATACAATTATATATGAAAATTTTGTTTTTGCACTATCATATATCGCATTATTTATATATGATAATGATAATTTTTTTCATTTCTGATGGTTGCATACTAAACTTCAGGCAATGACAAAAAAAGGAGCCAAAAATGAACTCTTAATCTTCAAAACTAAGCGCGCTATGATTTTTTGAAAAAAATATTTTGTCCGCTCCTGCGCTCACTCTGAAACGTCTCCGGCACACGGGAGACATTTTTTGTTTTACCGCTTCGGCGTTTAAGGGTAATGCACTACATTTGTGTCCAAAATTTTTTTTTTAATTTGTGATATTTACTTCATCGTGGGCCCATAGCACTATGTTTCATCAGTGGATATCTTTATTTGTCCCATCCCAAGTTAACTGAACTCTACAGTAAAAATAATCTGAAGCAGTATTTTTACTGTAGAAATCATTATCAAATTTATCACCAACATCTTTATAAATGCTTTTGTCAACATTTTCTTTCTTGGGGTTAGATGTGAAATGAGTTCTCTCCTCTATCTTTTGTCCTGGTGTCTTTTTCTGTCTCATTCCTAATAAATGTAGGTCTTCATCTGTTTCATTTTTTCCGTATTACTTGGGCCTTCCAACACTTTTTGTCCCCTGCTGTCCATATCTGCTGCTTTTTTGTCCAACTGTTCTTTCTCCCTGCTCCTATCATTTTCAAACTGTTTCAGTTCTTTGAGATCTCAACTTCTTCTTTTTTTTTTTTCCCGTTTTCTTGATGTCATATATCTTTATCAATTCCGTACTCATAGTAGATATTCCCATCGCATTAATCTTGACATTGCATGTTCACACCTTTTCACAATTTCCTCCTTACCAAATGCTATGTCATAAATGTCAGTGTTGGTGCTGCAGATGAGGGTATCCCAAACTCATTTAATAACTTGAAAGAAAGTTTCACGTTTTCTGAAGAATTATCGTAAGTGATTCATCAGAAGCTAACATTGTTAACATTTAAAGTGATAAGTAAAATTGGTATTGAATCAGATTAAATAGCTATCACAGACACTTCGGAGCTATGAGAAGATCCTGATATTCTTTTCAGTGATCGACATTGGGGATTGAATCTAAGCCTATTTAACATTAAGATATAATCTTAATTATTTTTAAGCATCCCTAATTGAAAACCCCCTTCAAGTCAATTCCACTGTGACAGTCATTGTCATTATAGGTTATGTTGAGGGAGATAGAATCTGTGTTACCAACATTGAAATGTAATTTGGTTTTTTGGGGTGTGATGGAAGTATTAGCACACCCTGGAAAGCTGTGCGAGGACCTCATTGTTTCAGGTTTGGAAAAATTAAGTTTATGAGTCAAAACTTTCCATTGTTTAAATTTGGTGTTCTAGGTGCTCAACAGCAGTGTATTTCTTGTTGTGTTGCGAATGCTATAGTAAGGACATTTTAAGAAATAAATATAATTTGATTTTGTATCTTTTTAATGCAAACTTATGTTTTAATTTTCCTGTTCAGGTTAAATTGGTTCTTAACCAGGATAAAGATCACAGTGTACGTTCAGTAGAAATGGGAACCTACAGCACTGCAGGGGCTTTCTATTGGCATATCAGGCGTTCGTGAGTTCACCTACGCAATGCGAGGTGGTAATGAACTCTCTCAGGCTTC
>NC_061101.1:2708294-2785897 GCF_015104395.2 Macrobrachium nipponense | reverse complement strand
GTTCTCGAGCTCGCTTCTTTAGCCGCACTCGCTCACGATGCGGTAGCCCTTGCATACCCACAGAGTTAGGGCGATGAATCTGTGGGTCACTTCCGGGTGACAACCTAGCCCTATTCTCTTCCTTGTAAGACTCATTTCATAAAAGTTCTGGCAGGAGATTTTACAGACGGATGCCCTTCCTGACTCTAACCCTCCCTATTTATCCGGTTTTGGGACCGTTCACTGAGTTGGCTGGCTTGCCTCCACCCCCCCCCCCCCCCACCCACCGTGGCTAGGTTATATATATATATATATTTTATATACGTACATAACATATATATATACATATATATATATATATATATATATATATACTATATATATATATATATAATATATATATATATATATATTCTATTGATCTATTTAAATGCATATATGTATATATGTAATATATATACATATATATATATAAAGGTATACTTATATATAATTACAGACTTAAATAAAAATTAATTGCTCCTTAGAGATATCTTTGCTGTATATGTATGTTTAATATGTATTGTGAATATCTTTTTGTTTTCCAAAGTTCTGAATAGCTGTCACCTATATAATAATGCCTTTTTAATATGTATTGTGAATATATATTGTGAATATGTTTTTTGTTTTATTTCCCAAAGTTTCTGAATAGCTGTCACCTATAATAATCCTTTAATTGTCTTGTCCTTGTGTCTGAGCACATTGCCTTAAACTTTTAATTGTACCCATGTTTATGCTTGTTTGGAAGGTTACTCATCTTCCAGGTGTCTCGGATTCTAGGTACTAATCTGTCTTTACTAATCCATATCTGTCAGTTATACGACCTTTCCTGTATTTTCATATCCTCTTGTAAGTCAGTTCATCTGCTAAGTAAAGGACATTCGAACGTCGAAAGATCTCGCGGAAACTCCGTTGTTTATTTTCCCTCGTGGCTTATACCTTTATTTATGGATTTACCACGTTCCTTACTTTCGTGATTCAGTTATTACATACTTTATTATTATATATATATATATATATATATATATATATATATATAATATATATATATATATATATATATGTATAAACCAGAACTCTACCAGCCAATGGTTAACAGTAGCTTATGTAAATAAAAATTCTCAAAAATGTTCTGGAGAACATCTTAGATCTTGGAGGGACGTTCAAAAGTCAGGACACGTCAAGAAAGCAGATAAAAGAAAAATAATCTGAAGGAAACTGGATTAATGAGAAGACTACAACCACGGTTTAAGACGAAAGAAAAAAACTGTAAATCGTTTTATGGGTACTGAAAGATTTAAAAGCCCTGTTTGTTATAGCAGTAGATTTCAAAAATGAAATTAATTTCATTCAGAGATGATGGCGTACAAAAAAGATAGATACAGTTTGGAGAGAGAAGAATTACCAGTTCTGCAATACGAAAAAGCTAAGCTAGAGTAATCATACTGGACTATATATAACTTAAACCACCAGCATTGAAAAACCTGTTTTAAAAAGTCCATAAGGATATTCTTGCATGCTAGAGGCTATCTAAAGATGATGATGAAAAAATAAAGGATAAACGTGTATATACGGCAAGTATGAAAGAAGAGACGAGAAATCAATAAAAACGACTGGGTTAAGAAGAAGACGAGGCTTCAAAGGTGAGCCGTACCATAGGTAACACCCCCAAACTCTACAGTCAACTCAGCTGTCAAGTATTGACGTTTGACTTCTGCTTTCGTTTTTATGTTCTTTGACGGGTCGCTGGCAATTGTGGAAAGTGTTTTGGCCTTGGAATAAGGTAAAACAGTCTTATAGTTTATTAACTGTAAGGAGATTTGATTGTTATATAGTATAATTTAAGAGTTGGATTTATTTTTGCCTTTCGAGTGTGATATGGTTAAGAATGGCGTGTCGTTGCCAAGGGTAGGTTATCCTGCCTGCCTTCATTTAACCTTTACTACTAGTAGCCTAACAATGCAATGGCTCTAAATTGATATTAATTTGAATCGTATTTACAAGACAAAGTCACCAATAGAAGTCTTATCTAGACAGGAAGAGGAATGGGGGATAGGTATACCTAGCAGCTAGTACTTAGGTAACCCATGTCGAATGAATTGTTCAAAATGCTCCAATCATTCTTCATTTCTTACGTTCATATTTTGCACACTGGTATCATTCAATTATTCATAATTTATCATACTAATTTTTGCACACTGGTATCATTCACTTATTCATAATTAATCACTAATTTATATATTTCATTTTCATTAGGGCGCTGAATAATCCTCATAGGTTCCGGCGCTTGGTCCTCAAGACCTGAATTTCATAATCAGTCAATCTAATCAAATAAGCACAGTCAGAGATTACGCTCATCTTTACTGGCACCAATTTTGCAGAGGCTAAATAGCTAATCCTGAGCTGGTCATGAGAGTTATCTAATGTGAGCTTTCTAAATCAAATCAGTTTAGTGCTTAGGTCAACCTGGGTCATGCAAGAGCTAGGGCCCATTTTGGGTAATTCTAGGCAATAACTGCAAGAACGGGGTAATTCTAGGCAATAACTGCGAGGAACTGGGTAATTTTAGGCAATAACTGCAAGGAACGGGGTAATTCTAGGCAATAACTGCAAGGAACGGGGTAATTCTAGGCAATAACTCCGCACAGACTGCAAGGAACAGTCCCGCAAATACGAAAGCCATTAGGGATTGGGATGTCAAATGTATTTCGCCGTACTTAGTACTGGCCCCTGAGGATTAATTACAGTCGACCCCCCAAAGAATAACTTAATTCTTAATAAGCAACCCAAATACTGTAGAAAACTGTAATTTCCAGTGAAATACCTGATACGGAGGGTTATTAGCTAGACTACCCCATTTTGTACTACTATGATATTTAATTTCTGGCCAAATAGCCCTAACGCCAGGAGGAAATGAAGGTTTTAGGGTGGGTTTAAAATGAAAAGCAAGAATATGATTCCAACAGGAGTGTATAAAATGCATAAACCATATGATAATCTGTCAGATAAAGAACACAATCAATGCCTATAGTCAGGGTCAATCACAAAACACTAGGCTACAAAAAACAAAGAGGTTACACCGCCAACAATGAGGATGGAACTTAACCTAACCTAGCCTCAGGTGCCAGGTCGTACTTTTTCTTTCATGTAGGTCATGACTAAGTTAAATGTATAGTAAGTGTGAACCAGTAAATATAACATTTCATGTATGACACTTACCTGGCAGGTATATATATAGCTATATTCTCTGTTTCGCACTGGCAGAATTTTCAAAACTCGCGGCAACCGCTAGATCACTGGTAGTTCATGTGATCGCCACCACCCCGTGTTCCCGTGGCGCTGGTGCTCGGAATCATTCCCATTTTCATCAGATTTTTTCCTGCCAGCCGAACCGGCAACATCGTTGTTGGGGTCCCGCTAGAATTTCGAACTCGTTAGCTGACTTTCGCTGTACTTTGATGGATTATTGGGTATCGTATTGGAAAGGTTGGATTGGCAATCGCGTTTGGAATTTCTATAATGTCTGATTCTGGTTTAGTATTTAGAGTGTGTGTGGAAAGAAGGGTGCAAGGTGAGACTGCCGAAAGCCCTCGGTAGACCTCACACAGTATGTAAGAAGTTGTAGAGAGGGTGTGTACTTTTGGGGATAATAGATGTATGAAGTGTGAAAGTTGTTTAAATGAGAAGGAATGGAAGACTTTCACTAAATATGTTGAGAGACTAGAAAAGGATAGAGTAAGGAGATCGGTATCTCGGAGTGAGAGGTCAAAGGCTCTTTCTAGTTAAGGCCTTGAATGATTCTGTTATTTTTTCTTTTTATCCCCCTCCTTCCCAAGTGAGAAGTTGTAGTTTATTCTCATCAGGTTTCTCCTGCGCCTGCTGCTGTTTCTGAGGATCCTAATTATGTGAAAGTTTTTGCCGCCCTTGCGTCAATGGGCGATCAGAATTCAGCGTCTTACAGACAAAAGTGGGTACTTTTGAGAGTGTCAGTGTAGTGGAGGGGGCGGGGGCGGTGATCGTCTCTCTCGTGCTCCTAGACCTAGGCCTCTGCCAAGCTCCCAGACCCAAGGGAGAAGGCATGTCGACAGTCGCAAGGGAGGCGAGAGGGGTTCCCTTACTTAGATTCAGTCGTCCCTTTCATGGCAGTCCTTGCCTTGCGTCCCAGGCTGCAGCAGTGCGCCTATAGAAAAGGGGCGACAAACTGGGAAGTTGTTTTTTCTTCTACCGATAGGTCTTCTGGCTCCAGGCAGGTATGCGGACGTTTATGCGGAAGAATCGCGTCCGCTGAAAAGAGGACGCATAGACCTACGTCATCTCAGGATGAACTTGACGCTCAAGAGCGGTGGAGTAGCCCCGATTTTCTCATCTAGTGACGATGAAGACGTGGTTCCTGGTTAAAAGGAGGAGAACTTTTCGTTCAAGGCAGGACGCAAGACTTCATTTAGACGGCGGTTTCACCTGATAGGAGCCCTCCTTCTGCATCCTGGGCAGTTTCTCCTGTATCTCCTTCTCGTAGACCTCAGGTTCGAGCTTCTCGTCTTCGTTCCCTGCATGCTCAGGCATCCCGTCAGGAAACAGAGACTAAGGACTTTCTTAAAGAGATGCAAGGAAGGTTAGCCGATCTAGTTAAATCGTGGGAAGCAACGAAACATCCTCCTACGAGACGTAAGGACGCGTCTCTCCCCGTCAAGTCCTCCAAAAGGACGCATGATTGTTTGCCTCCTCCTCATCGCACTTCGGATTCTCGTGTAGGACGCAAGTTACCGGACAGGACGCAGGACGCAATCTCGGAGCGGATTCACGTTTGGTCGACGTATCTCAGAAGGACGCAGGCGGCAGGAGCCTTCTTCCTTCCCGAGAGGTTAGAGAAGATGTTCAGCAGCAAGACCTTGGATTACAAGATGTTTCTTCGGCAGAAGAGGAGGATGGAGACTTAGCGTCTGAAGAAGAGAAAGATGGTGAAGCACCTTCTTCAGACTACAAGAAGTTAACTGATTGCCTTCTGTCAGTTTTTGAAGGGGAATTTTCAGCCTTCAGCTCCGATGTCACCCCTTTCTCCAATTCTCCAAGAATAAACACGCGAAGAATCATCGTTTTTGAAGATGAAGCTTTCAATTACAGCTAGAAGGCTCTTCAAAGGATCGATACGTGTTAAAGAAAAGATGGGGAAGCGGGCAAGACTTCTTTCTCCTTCCCTCCAGCCAAATTGGATCGAAGTTCGAAATCTGGTATGCGACGGGGGGGGGAAAGTCTCGGCCTGGGAGTTCCTGCCTCCTCCCAGGGGGATTTTTCCAACATTGTTGACAGTTCCCGCAGACATGCTTTGAATTCGGCTAAAGTTTGGTGGACGTCATCAGAGTTAGATCATCTCTTGAAAGGTATTTTCCGGACATTCGAGTTTTCAATTTTCTTGATTGGTCCTTGGGGGCTCTGGGACGAACCGTGGAAGATAAGGAATCAACTGCTTCGCTTCTTCCAAGCAGTATATGTCCTGCATGGACAAAGCCCTAAGGATGGGGCGAATGAGTTAGCTTCGCTTTTCACCGCAGGAGTTTTAAAGAAGAGGTCATCCTGTGCTCTTTTGCTGCAAAGGGCGTTTCTAACGCTCAGAAATCCAAATTGGTTTTTTTCCCCACTCTCGGATCAGTTATTTCCTTCGGATCTTATCAAGGATATTTCGCTTTCCCTGACTCAGAAGGCGACGCAGGACCTTTAACGTCTTCGGTAAGGAAATTTTTACCCACCAAAGTGGTTAAGAAGACACCTAAGGAGTCAAGACAAGGCTAGTCAGCCCTTTCGAGGCAAGTCCTTTTCTCGTCCTTCCTTCAGAGGAAGAAGAGCTCCTTCCAAGAGGGGTTCGAAACCCAGTAATAAACAATGAAGAACGAGTCCTTCAGACATCAGTTGGGGCCAGACTCCAGAAGTTTTGGGAGATTTGGCAAGAAAAGGGAGCAGATCCTTGGGTCGTCACGGTAGCCAAGGAAGGTTACAAGATCCCTTTTCTGAAGAACCACCTCTTTCGACATCGCCAAGAGAGCTTGGAGCTCACTACAGCGATCCAGGGAAACAAGAAGCACTACAAGAGCAAGTACTTTCTATGCTCCCAGGAAAGGAGCAATAGAACCTGTTCTGGATCACTTATCCCGGGATTTTACAACCCGGCTTTTCTTTTTTAGTAGCGAAAATCCTCGGGGGGATGGAGACCAGTACTGGACGTAAGTCAACTCAACTTATTTGTGGAGAAGACAAATTTACTATGGAGAAGACGATTCAGTACTGGCAGCGGTACGTCCAGGGGAACTGGATGGTTACCCTGGACCTTCAAGACGCATATTTTCATATCCCAATTCCTGCAGAATCCAGGAAGTACTTAAGATTTGTGATCCAGAACAGGGTCTTTCAGTCAAAGCCTCTGCTTCGGACTGTGCACAGCCCACAAGTTTTTTTACAAGAGTGATGTCAAGCGTGGCGAAGTGGCTACATATTAACTAGGGATAAGAGTGTCTCTATACCTAGACGATTGGCTCATAAGAGCCCAATCAAGAAGACAATGTCTGGAGGACTTAGAAATGACGTTGGCATTAACGAACGAATTAGGGCTGATGGTGACTTAGAAAATCGAATCTGATCCCCAATCAGGAGCTAGTTTATTTGGGGATTCTGATTTCCTCAGCGACTTTTTCGGGCTTTTCCACCTCTCCCGACAGGCAAGCTCAGTGCATCCGGAAAGTACAAGCCTTTCTAGAGAAAGAACAATGTTCTGCACGAGAGTGGATGAGCTTATGGGGACTCTCTCGTCACTGGAACGGTTCATTTCTCTAGGAAGGCTTCACATGAGACCCTTGCAAATATTTTTCTGGGCTCAGCTCGTGTCGCTGCGCGAAATATCCTTTAATCTATTATTTCTAGGGTAAATGTTAGGCTAACACATACCAGAGAATAAATAAAATAAAGAAAAAGGTCAGTATAACTGACTCGCTCACCCTCTAGGAGGGTGTCGGTATGAACACTAGGCGAGTGAGACCACTACCACGAGCCAAATGCCAATAGAAATCTCCCACTACAAAACCCTCCAAGAGGGGAGCCGTCCCACAGAGAGAGCAGCTCGTACTACTACTACTCCATCCCATGCTGCCGACTGCTGCGCCTCTGGTGGTCATCCTTTTCAGTTAGCTCGCACGAGTCACAAGTGTTATTTTTCTCTCCGTGTATTTGTGCCCTTTCTTCGGATTTTCGATAATGGAGCGTGCAGCTATTGCAGCAGCTAAGTTAAGTACTCAGTATTTACGGTTAGTTGGTTTTTTCCGTCCCTGAGACAGTATTTGCCGTTTTTTAGGTATAAATACGTTCTCGGGGTCGGAAGCATGGCAGCATGGTCCTGCCGCGTGATGGGTTCGTTCTTGGTCTCCCATACCTAGAACATCCCTTTTTCATTTACGCTCTATTTTGATTATCCGCGTTATTTAATTTAAGGTCTACTCAGGTTGTCATGCATGCATGTATATCACCTTATGTAGGCTTTTTCTTATCCAGGACCCTAGTCCAGGTTCTTAGTATCGGCCCCTGACTAGCTTTGATGTAGACTTGCCTTCGGGTTAGTCGTACACTCCTGGATTTTTTCTCCTGCTATTTTACCTTCTTTCTTTCATTTTTATTTTATTTATATATATTTTGTCATTGTTAGGTTAGTTTGGCGTCTGGCTTAGCCTAGGTCCCGGCTCGTAGAGCCTATTCTACCGCTGATCAGTTCGGTTGCTTCCACATAGCTTCTCTCATGATCAGTTTGGTTTTTAGCCATGGGTGGGCCTATATGCTACCGCTTTCAGTTCAGGTTGCTTCCCGATAGCTTCTCTCTGATCAGTTGGTTGGCCTAGGCTTGGTTACCGTATCTCAGTTTACCGCCTCGTGGTCACTGCGTGATCACGGGACAGCCAGACGCCTGCCCAGTCCCCTCCCCCCCCCTATCCCGCTCTTCCATAGAGTCGGGCGGGGGTGGGTCGGTCTGTCCATGCTCGCCCCACATACCCGAGCCTGCCTCCCCCTCTCCCCTCCACCGGAGGGGCTAGGGAGTCGGACAGACCCAGACTGGTTCCGACCTCTCCGCTTCTCGGTTCCGGTCCGGCCGTGTGGTACGTTGTGGGGGCCCTGGCCTTTCCCCCCCTCCGTTACTGCCCTTGTCGTGCTCCGGGCTAGCTCGTGAGCCTGTTATGTCCTCTCGCCCTTCCCTCCTTACTAGAGCTCCTCCCTATCGGAGTCCTGGTATCCAGCGGAAGGAGATAGTCCACCCAATAGATGGACCGGTGCATACAGTAGGTCTCTACTAACCTTACCGTTTTGCTGAGTTTCTACACTCCGCTTCAACTGGACCTAGTCCGGTTCGCTTGTGTTTAGGTTTAAGTTATCTTTAAGTTTATCTTAAGTATCTTAAACCATCCCCCCCCTCCCTTTCATATTTTACCGGATCTCTCCGGGATTATAGCCTATTCAGGCAATGCAGGGAGGGGTTATGCCCAAATTTTTTCCGAGCTCCGGCATGTAACGGAGTTCTTTTGTCCTTTAGTCTGTAAGTGATACCCCTTTAAGATACTCATGTGTCTTCCCACTTACAGGCCACCAACTGTGAGCATCCGGGATGTTCCGCTACACTTCAGGACCCCTGTGGACACGAAGTTTGCCGGTCCCATGCTCCATGCGCGACTCCGCACGGGGACATCCAGGTCTGGTACCATGAGACGTGTACCATATGTTACGATCTGGTGAGCCAGCTTTTGGAAGGCGTAAGTATTCCATCTCCAGTAGCTGCTCCGCTTCTTTTAGTACTTAAGTTTTCATCATTTACTTTAACTTAAGGCATCTAGTTTAAGTTATACTCTAAGTTTTTAGTTTAAGTGATTCTTAAATCTAAAATACGCCCTCTCTTACAGGCTCCGGCAGTAAGGGATACAGCACTGGCTACCCTGCGGGCCTGGTCGGAGGTTTTGGCAAGAACGAACGCCGCCAAGGGTCAGCCCTACATACTTGAGAAGCGATTAGCATTATTAATCTTTCCCGGAGGCAAGGCGACAGGGTACGTCGACCCGGTAGAGGCGGACCCGTCTATTGCCTTCATCCAACAACAGCTGGCGGCCTCCTTAACTGAACAAGACCAGGATATCTCCACGGATGTCGCAACCCTGGATATTAATGTTGAACCGATGGTAGGTATAGACGACCTGTTGGTCGAGTGTAAGTAATGCAGGTACAAGGGTCGCCCTTGGGTTTGACTGTCTTTCTTTACCCCTGCAACCTCTCCATCCTTCCAAGGCTTTACGGGTGATGAATTGTATACCTCCTCCTGAGGCTTCGTTAGACCTAAGATCAAGTCTAAAGTAATGACCTTGACTAAGACGTCATCGTCTTCGAAGAAGACGTCCTCGTCTTCTTCCTCGCGTAAGTCTCCGGCTCGTAATCCCGGCCCAGACAGGTCTAAAGGGTCTAGCTCCGGCTCTAAGTCCTCGAAAAGTAAACCCAAGGAGAGATCTCGCACCCCGGCAGTATCACCAGTTCCACTACCTTTGGTTCCTATTCAGAGCCTACCCTCCACCTCCGCAGCAGCTCCGGCTTTGGACTCCAATGCTGGCCTGTTGCAACAGGTGGGCGACCTAGTGGGGTCCCTTAAGAGTAGTATGGAACAAATGATATCTCGCCTTTTTTGTCGACAGGATCACTTCTCAGGATTCTATTATAGCCGGCCTAAGAGAAGCCCCTCTAGCCTCTCCCTCAACCTCCAACACTAGTGGATCTCAGCTTCCCCCGTATGACTCGCTGCCCGCTTTCTCCATGAACAATCCTTGGAGAGTAGCGTCATACGCCCCCTTCCAGGATGGTCTCATCTCCATACCGGAGTTTGGAACTCGAAGAATAGAGGACTTCGAGTTCTACCCGGAAGGCCTACAGCCTCCTTTCATAGGCTACGCAAGGCTCACGCCTTCGGCTATGGTTCGGGACGATAGGGTACCAAAGGAGACAGTCCTCTATTCTCGAGACCAGGCTCAGCGAGAATGGCTCAGATGTTTAGAGGACATGGATTGTTCGAACACCAAGATACAACCATTTAAAAGTCCCTTTACCATTTTCACAATGGATGAGAGTACCTCCCCCGCTCCCGTTCCTAACCAAGATAGCAAGGTCGACCATCTCAGCAGCTCAGAAGGGGGAACCCATGCCTCATTGTAAAGAAGCAGATCCCACATCTCCGTTGCTCCCTTCAATCGGAGAATTGTGGGAAGACTTGCCAAATACATTCTCAGCTGGCAAACTCAAACCTGACTGTGCTATGGAGCAGTTTGGTGAAAAGCTACCCACCCGGCTCCCAGATAGTCCTTATTCAGGCTGAATTTGACTCAAAATCACGACTAGCCAGATCAATCAACTCGATGGCTATGTCTGAGGTAGCAACCATGGCTTATGGTTCAGAACCAATTTTTAAGCTTATGACCAAAGCCCTGACTCAAACGGTGCAGTCAGATATGTTCGAGTTTGCCACTGCTAGGACGAATTGTAGGAAGCATGTCCTGCTAGAGGCAACCATTCGACATGAACCGAATAGGTTACTCTCTTCTAACATCTGGGGCGCAGATCTCTTCCCAGAGGCTATGGTTAAGGAAGTACAGGCAGAGGCTACGAGGTTTGAACCAGAGCCTTAAAGACCCGTGGGGTCTTACGGCTAGGAGGAGGCAGACCTGACACCTAAAGGTAAGGGACAAAGGAAACCCAGACGTTTCCACCTTACCAAAGAAGCAAACCGCGCTTTCCTCAACAAGTTCCAGCAGTGCCGTTAGTGCAGACAGCCCAACCCTCCACGTCTAAAGGTCAATCACAGCCTATTTATGTGATATCCCCTCAGCCTCAACCCTCCACCTCATACGCCATCTCTCCAGCTTACAACTCAAGCCTTCGAGAGTCAAGCTTCTCAGAAGTATGACCGCTCGGGCAAGGGAGGCAGAGGTAAGCGGTCCTTTCGTGGGAGAGGATCGGGAGGCCCCTTCAATATGGGGAAAGCACTTCAGAGGAGGCCGATGGTGGTTTACCAGAACCAATGAAGAACTTCAGGTAGGAGGGAGGCTGTTTCACTTTCGCCACCGGTGGAACTTCAGCCAGTGGGCTCAGAGCATAGTGTCAAAAGGGCTGGGTTGGAGCTGGTTGACGAACCCACCTCCAGCCAGACCTTTCCGTCAACTTCCTTCCAAAGAATTGACAGAGTACGCAGAGGACCTCCTTCAGAAAGGAGCTATAGCCAAAGTCAAGAGGTTAAAATTTCAAGGTCGCTTGTTCAGCGTGCCAAAGAAAGGCTCAAACAAAAGAAGGGTAATCTTAGACTTGTCCCGCTTAAACTTAGCCATCCGCTGCGACAAGTTCAAGATGCTCACGATCTCACAGGTGCGGACCTTACTTCCACCGTGGGGCACCGTCACCACCTCTATCGATCTTACAGACGCCTACTATCATATCCCTATTGCAAGACACTTCCGTCCATATCTGGGATTCAAGATAGGGGACCAGACATTCTCCTTCAAGGTAGTTCCATTCGGGCTCAACGTGGCACCCAGGGTGTTCACGAAGCTAGCGGAAGTGAGTAGTGCACAGCTCAGAGCGCAAGGGATTATGGTAGTGGCGTATCTCGACGATTGGTTGATCTGGGCCCCATCAGTCGAAGAATGCAACAAGGCCACACTGAAAGTGATCCAGTTCCTAGAATATCTAGGATTCAAGATAAACAAATCCAGTCGAGACTCACTCCAGAGTCAAACTTTCAGTGGCTAGGCATTCAATGGAATCTATCCTCACACACTCTGTCGATTTCCATCTACCAAAAGGAAAGAAATAGCGAAGTCAGTCAAGCAATTTCTAAATCACAAACTAGCATCCAGGAGAGCTCAGGAAACGGATCCTCGGCTCTCTCCAGTTTTGCATCAGTAACGAACATCTTGATGAAAGCCAACTGAAAGACCTAACCAGATCTGGCGCTCACGAGCAAATGTCAGGTCCAGGACAAGCTATCCTCAGTGCCTCTGATTCTAAAGAATCGGCTTCGACCGTGGGCAAAAGTCAAGAATCTATCAGTGTCAGTACCCCTTCAGTTCCCTCCACCAGGGATCACCATCCACACAGACGCGTCCTTAAGCGGCTGGGGAGGGTACTCCCAAGTCAAAAAGGTTCAAGGGATTTGGTCACCTCAGTTCCGTCAGTTTCATATAAACGTACTGGAGGCAATGGCAGTGTTCTTGACTCTGAAAAGATTACTCCCACCAAAGTACTCCCACATAAAGCTAGTCCTGGACAGCGCAGTGGTAGTACATTGCATAAACAGAGGAGGCTCCAAGTCACGTCATCTAAATCACGTCATGATAGCCATCTTCTCCCTGGCAGACAAATTCAGTTGGCATCTTTCCTCCTACCCAACAGTAAGCACCCTACAGGAGTTGATGAAACGTCATAGCAGACGCCCTATCCCGATCAGTACCCCTAGAGTCGGAATGGTCACTAGACGACAGTTCGTTCCAATGGATCCTTCAAAGAGTCCCAGGGCTTCAGGTGGATCTCTTCGCATCCCAAGCGAACCACAAACTACCGTGTTATGTAGCCCCCAACCTGGACCCTCTGGCTTACGCCACGGACGCCCTAGCTCTAGACTGGAAACAACTGGGGGAAGATTTACGTCTTCCCTCCAGTGAATCTCCTTATGAAAGTATTGGACAAACTCAGGACATTCAAGGGTCAAGTGGCTCTAGTAGCCCCAGACTGGCCGAAGAGCATTGGTACCCCCTGATTCTGGAACTGGGCTTTCGTCCCCTTCGGATCCCCAGTCCCAAGCTCTCACCCAGTCAGTACAAACGAAGACTGTGTTCGCTTCCTCAGGGATTCTCAAAACCCTAACTTTATGGATTCATGAAGTTTGTGGCAAAAAGAGATGCGAATATTGACCCTCAGAATATTCTCTTCCTGGAATCCGATAAAAGGGATTCAACTTTGAGGCAGTATGATGCTGCTGTCAAAAAGTTAGCAACCTTCCTGAGAGAGTCAGAGATCAGAATCATGACAGTTAATTCTGCTATATCCTTTCTTCAGATCCTTATTTGAAAAGGTTTAGCAGCTAGCACGATTACGACTAACAAGTCAGCATTGAAAAAGATATTTCAATTTGGATTTAACATAGACTTGACGGATACCTACTTCTCGTCTATTCCTAAGGCATGTGCTAGACTTAGGCCTTCTGTGAGCCTAACGTCAGTTTCATGGTTCTTAAACGATGTTCTAAACTGGCTTCCGAAACCGATAATGACACATGCTCGTTTATGATGCTCCTAAGGAAAACCTATTTTTATTAAGCCTAGCTTCAGGAGCAAGAATTTCAGAACTGTCGGCTTTTATCCAGAGATCCGGATCATATTCAATTCCTTCCCCCCACAAGGGGTGGGAAGTACTACTTTCTCCGGAACGTAGCTTTTTAGCAAAGAATGAAGATCCTTTGATGAGGTGGGAACCTTGGAAGGTACTACCCCTTCCACAAAGATGTTTCCTTTGTCCAGTTTCAACCTTACGAGCCTTTCTATCCAGGACCTCCTCATCTTCATCGGTGGGGCCCCTCGGGGGTTTAAGAGGGGAAAAAGGTGGTACTTTATCCATTAAAGGACATCAGGCAACAAATCCTGTACTTTATCAAAACAAGCCAATCCTGACTCTTTCCCAAAAAGCACATGATGTCAGGGCAGTAGCCACCTCAATTAATTACTTCCAAACATATGAACTTTGATGATTTGAAAAAAGTATACCGGTTGGAAATCGCCGACAGTGTTTTCAAACGTCACTACCTTAAGTCCTTGGAAGCTCTGAAATTCCCAGCAGTAGCAGCGGGTAACATAGTTTCCCCTGACTCTAGCTAAATTGTAGTAGAAGATTCAGTCCTCCTTTCTACCTGCCTCACCCAACAAAGTTCGTCTATTCCTACCTTGTTCATTAGCATTCACCTTGTGTCTTAGCTGCTTTATGATTGTATAGTGCCCCTTTTGTCTGGTTAGGGACACTCACAGATGATTACAATGATGATCATAGATGTTAACCCCTTATTTTTATGCTAGGGGATTCATCATTTTACAATGGTTACGGGTTTTGTATATTAAGTCATATACATTCCTGATAGTTATTTTTGTGATTGCTCAACGTATTTATGTATTTTTATATAATTGCTATTGTTTCTTTGATACATTTTGTTACACAGATTTCATTCATGATACGGTAATCATGGTACCTATATATATATGTAAATTACCTTATGGTTTATTAAACATAATTAGTTTTTTAAGGGTAATTTAAGCATAGTTTTAATTTTACTGTGTATTTGTATCTTTTTAGCAATTATATTCATTCATTTATATTTTATCTTTTATTTGAGACCTATTTTGTTTTATTATATTACTTGTTTACTTTATTTACAATCTTGTGCTGTTTCTCTGGTACGATTTCGCGCAGCGACACGAGCTGAGCCAGAAAAAGAAAAGGATTTTGACGTAAGGAAAAATCTATTTCTGGGCGATTGCTCGTGTCGCCAGCGAAATCCCACCCTACCCACTCCCTTCGCTCAAGATTGTCTGCTAACTTCAGGATGGCCACCAGAGGCGCAGCAGTCGGCAGCATGGGATGGAGTAGTAGTAGTACGAGCTGCTCTCTCTGTGGGACGGCTCCCCTCTTGGAGGGTTTTGTAGTGGGAGATTTCTATTGGCATTTGGCTCGTGGTAGTGGTCTCACTCGCCTAGTGTTCATACCGACACCCTCCTAGAGGGTGAGCGAGTCAGTTATACTGACCTTTTTCTTTATTTTATTTATTCTCTGGTATGTGTTTAGTACATTTACCCTAGAAATAATAGATTAAAGGATATTTCGCTGGCGACACGAGCCAATCGCCCAGAAATAGATTTTTCCTTACGTCAAAATCCATTTTTGAACCAAGTCTGGCCAAGAAATCGCAACCGGATTCCTTCCTGTTTCGAATTCCTCGCAAGATCAAAGAGGAATTACTTTGGTGGCTAACTCCGGGGAAGTTTAGCGGAGGGAGCATCGCTCCAGCAGAAGAACCCAGACCTTGTATTGTTTTTTTCAGACGCGTCGGACGCAGGCTGGGGAGGGAGACTCTCGGCCCTCAAGAGTGTCAGGTCGCTGGAGCAAGGAGGAAGCGTCTTGGCATATAAACAGGAAGGAACTGATGGCGATTTTCTTGGCTTTGAAAGAGTTCAACGCGGGTGATCCGCCAACAAGGCGGTGCAGGTCAACGCGGACAATACCACAGCTCTGGCGTACATCCGCAAGCAAGGGGGAACGCATTCAGTCTCTCTTTGCAAGTTGGCGGAGGAGATCCTTCTATGGGCAGAGAAGGAAAACGTAACCCTTCTCACCAGGTTCATTCAAGGGAGAAGAAGTGAGAGCGGACCTGTTGAGCAGGGAAGGTCAACTTCTGTCAACAGAATGGACTCTCATCTAGAAGTATGCCAGAGTCTGTGGAAATTATGGGGTCGTCCAGTGGTGGACCTTGTTTGCGACCGCAATGACAAAGCGATTGACGACTTATTGCTCTCCAGTCCCAGACCGTCAAGCAGTCGCAGTAGACGCCTTTCTTCTAGATTGGACGGGGCTAGACGTGGTACGGCCTTTCCCCCGTTCAAGATATTAGGAAAGGTTTTGAAGAAATTCAGGGAGAGTCAAGGGACGAGAATGACTCTCATAGCTCCCTATACGCCGGCCCGAGATTGGTTCACAGAGGTACTGGAATGGACAGTAGATGTACCAAGAACACTTCCAGCAAGAGTAGATCTACTCAAACAGCCTCACTTCAAACAGGTACCACAAGAACACCCTCGCTCTGGGTCTGACTGCTTTCAGACTATCGAAAGACTTGTCAGAGTGAGGGGGTTTTCTAGAGCGGCCAGAGCTGTGGCCGGAGCAAGAAGAGCCTCGACTATTAAGGTGTACCAGGCGAAGTGGGAAGGGGAAATCACTTTCGTAAGTGGTGCAAGAGTCGGAAGATTTCTTCATCCAGTACCTCTGTGACCCAAATTGCCGACTTCCTTTATATTTAAAGAAGGAAGTAGGGTTGTCAACTCAGACAATTAAAGGATATCGTAGTATGTTGGCCTCAGTATTTAGACACAGAGGTTTAGATATTACCAATAATCTCGATCTGAGAGAACCTCATAAGGTTCCTTTGGAACAAGGAAGGAACACCAATACAGAACACCTTCCTGGAATCTCGATGTGGTCCTGAAATTCTTAGGAACTAAATAAGTTCGAACCGATGGATCAAGCTTCGTTTAGAGATATCTCGAAAAAGACCATCTTTTTGGTGGCCTTGGCCACAGCTAAAAGGGTTAGTGAGCTGCAAGCAATTAGCAAACATGTGGCTGGAAGCATGACAAGGCAGTTTGCTCGTTTCAGGTTTTCTTGGCCAAGAACGAGAATCCAGCTCATCCCTGGCCAAGGTCTTTTGAGATTATGGGTCTTTCAGATTTTGGTTTAGGACAGGAACAAGAGAGTTCTCTGTCCAGTAAGGGCTTTGCGCTATTATATAGAGAAAACCAATAATATTAGAGGAACTTCAGAATCACTGTGGTGCTCTGTGAAGGACCCTAGCAGAGCAATGACCAAAAATGCTATTGCCTTTTTTCCTCAGGGAACTGAGTTAAAGAATCACATATGTTTGATGCCAACGAAGAAAATTTCGGCATCCTTAAGGTTAAGGTGCACGAAGTGAGAGCAGTAGGCTACTTCCTTGGCATTTGAAAAGGAATATGGCCCTCAAAGATATCATTGAAACGACGTTTTTGGAGGACTAATTCAGTGTTTGCGTGTCATTACCTTAGAAACGTCAAAACAACATTTGACAACTGTCAAACGTTGGGCCCTTATGTATCCTCAGGAGCAGTATTGGGCAAGGGAGTTTCCACCCCATAACTTACTAACATGCTAGGTATTTTAATTAAGTGGTGTTGTTTTTATGGTTGTCTGAGAGGGTTATTTCCTCTCAGTCTGTTTGAAGGTGGTAGTGTGTTATGTTAGCTTTGTGTGGTTTCAGGTGGTTCTAACTTATCCTAGGCATGGAATGCCCGTGGTAAGAGAGGGCTAGGGTTTCCTGTCAACGAATTGGTCCCGTCCAGTTGTCAGACCCTTGTATTTAGCTTCATCAACTATTAGGTCATGTCCTAGTTGGGAGCTACTAAGGTTTAGCAGGCTAAGAGGCAGGATTTATGAAGTCAGCTACCTTAGCAGGTAAGGAATCTAAGAGTATTTGGGATTTATTTTAAATTTTAAAACTCTTACAATGTTGCTGTCTTTGACCCACCTCCAAATGTGTCAATCAGCTATATATATACCTGCCAGGTAAGTGTCATACATGAAAATGATGTTATTATGATATAACAAAGTTTCATGTATACTTACCTGGCAGGTATATATAATTAAATTCCCACCCACCTCCCCTCAGGAGATCAGGGCTTCAGAGAAAAATCCTGACGAAAATGGGAATGATTCCGAGCACCAGCGCCACGGGAACGGGGTGGCGATCACCTGAACTACCAGTGATCTAGCGGTTGGCCGCCGCGAGTTTTTGAAAATTCTGCCAGTGCGAACAGAGAATATAGCTATATATATACTGCCAGTAAGTATACATGAAACTTTGTTATATCATAATAACATCATCTTTTTCTACCACATTGTAAGTGAAGGTTATAAAAGTCTTTTTATCATTCCCAGATTTGTACAAGCTTATAGCATCACAGATTTAAACTGCCTCCCTACCAAGTAGGCTAGAGGATGGCAACTATATCTCCACTCATCCTCCAAATGATCCAGATTTGGAAGTTAAAGTTAAAAAAGGTAAGAAATACTTAATATATTTGCATGAAATGCAGGATTCAGGCGAGTCATGCGCACAACAACACTGTTTAAGTCAGGGCGGTAAGATTCCTTAAAATACGAACCCCCAAACCAAATTATGGTTTTTTGTACATGAACTTCCATGCCAGATATATACTTAGCTTACGACTCTGACGTCACGACAGAAAATGTAAAAAACTCGCGGCACACGCTACAGGTAGGTCAGGTGATCTACCTTACCCGCCGCTGGGTGGTGGGTGTAAGAACCAATCCCCCTTTCCTGTCAGATTTTCCTCTGTTGCCCGGCTTGACAGCACCTGTGTTAAGTCCTCTCGATAGTGGATTTATTCTCATTGCCGATGATTTTTGGATTGACTCTTTTGGTGAAGTACCCTTTGTCCGTTGGCTTGGCATACGCTATTTTGGATCGTTTTTTGGATTGTTCTTTGGATTTTTCTAATAATGGCTGATACTGAGATTAAGAAATCTTCTATGTTTAGAGTATGTTCGATGAGTGATTGTAAGGTGAGTTTTCCCAAAGCTTCTGTAGATCCTCACAGTGTGTGTATGAGTTGTAGAGGGAATGAATGTTCGTTCATTAACCCCTGTAAAGAGTGTGAAAGGTTGGATGAGGATGGATGGAAGTCTCTTTCTTTCCTACTTAAGAAGTTAGAGAAGGATAGGGGCTTCGTAAGGCTTCTTCTAGGAGCTCGAGTAGATTGCGAGTTAGCGAGCTGATGTTGAGAACCCTATCGTAGACAGTAGTTCCTTCTTCCGTTTCAACCCCTGCTCCCAGCTTTGAACCTGAAGATTCGTGTTCGGAGGTGGCTTCTTTGAGAGACACGATTAGGAGCAAGGAAGGAAGCAAAGTACGCTCTCTTAAAGGTAAGAGTGACAGTGCCAGTGAACAGTGGGCAGTGCCCCTAGTGCAGTGGAGGGTGCGTCTGACCGGCTCACTAACGCTTCCAGGCCTAGACCTCTTCCAGACTCCCAGACCCAGTGGAGGAGGAAAGTCGAAAGCCGCAGGAAGGTTAGGGAGAACCCCCACCAGTCAGGCGTCTCGGCAGATCCTGTTGCTCGTTCCCAGGCTGCTTTGGATCGAGCCAAGAAGGAAGTGTTAAGACAGTGCTTCTCGTCATCTTCTTCGCCTTCTCCTAAGCGTAGATGGAGCGCCTCGGAGTCTTCTCGCCCTCTCAAGAGAACCTGGAAGGAACCTTGCGCCCTACCTTCCAGCCCCGAATCCTTCTCGGAAGAGCCAGAGATAGAGCGCAAGAGAACCAGGAGATCTCAAGAATCCTCTTCTCCTTTCCGCTCTCGGGCCTCTCTTCCAGTCGAAGAGTTCGAGAGATCGCCAGCGTGCATCTTGGCGGGTCTGCAGGCGCAGATTTCAGCTTTGGCCGACTCCTTAGCAGGGAGTTCTCACCGTCGAAAGGACGTCTCGCTCCCGGTGAAGAAGTCGAAGAAGGACACTGCGGATTTCTCGCCTCGTGCAGGAAGGGTTCAAGAGCCTCGCAGTAGAGCCTCCTACATTCAAGAGAGCCTCAGAGATCGCTCTCTGGAGCAGGAGCTCCTCTCCCCCCCAAGCAGGCGTCTAGAACGACAGGCGCAAGGAGCTTGACAGGCGTTCTTCTCCCGGTAACCGCTCTTCTAGATGTAAACAAGAAGAACTGGAGGATCGATTCACTTCTTGTAGGCGTTATTCGCCTAAGATCCGCTCTACTTCTAGCAAGCGTCAAGAGCTGGACAGGCGCCAGAAACCTCGTATTTTCCAGGAACGTAGTAGGCGCACTTCGCCTGGAAGCCGCTCTCCTCTGGACAGGCGCCTGGAGACTAGTAGGTGTTTTTCGCCAGGAGTTCTCTCTTCGCCGGAGACTCGTTCGCCCTCTGTCAGACACAGAGAAGATATAGGCGCCAAGAGCCTAGTAGGCGCCAGATAAGGCATTCCTCGCCTTGTGATCGCTCTCGACTGGACAGGCGCACAGAGCCTTGCAAGCGCTTCACGTCTGACAGACGCTCTTCTTCAGAAGGCTTTTCTCCCCGGTGGGCAGGAGGCCAAGAGCCTGGCAGGCGCATAGAGACTGACAGCGCCAAGAGCCTAGCAGACGCAAAGAGCCTGATAGGCGCTCTTCTCCTACCAGGCGCTCTTTCAGTTGACTCGGACATAGATTTGGACAGGCGCCCACCCTCCTCTAGTAGGCGCTTCTCCTAGGAAAACCTCCCCTCCAGGGAGCCGATCTTCTAAACGTCATTCTTCGGAAGAGGGATATGGTACTTCTGAGGAAGATTTGCCAAAGGATTCTTCGGTTTCCTCTTACAAGAGACTGAGCGACCTCCTCTTGCAAGAATTTGGGGATTCCCCTGTTTCGGCTGTTGCTCCTCCGTCCCCTCCTTCCTTGTTTTCTACGGCGAAGACTACGAAGACGTCGTCGGTTGAGAAGATGAAACCTACAGTTTCGATGAAGAAGGCACTTAAGAGCTTTGATAATTGGCTGGTCTCTAAGGAGGAGAAGGGGAAGACCGTCTTTTCTTTCCCACCTTCCAAGCTTACGGGAAAGATGGGATTCTGGTATGAGTCAGGAGAACCTTTGGGTCTGACTCTTCCATCTTCGGCAGACTCGGACTTCTCTTCGTTGGTGGATTCCGCGCGTCGCTCGGCACTTAATTCTGCAAGACGACGTGGGGAATGAGCGAACTGGACCACTTCTGAAGGGAATGTTCCGGGTCCTAGAATGTTTAACTTCCTCGACTGGACACTTCGAAGGGAATTCCGGTCCTAGAAGTGTTTAACCTCCGAATGGCTAGGAGTTTTGGCAAAGAAGACACAGGATCAAGAGTCTCTTTCGTCGGAGGATCTGCATTCAGTCCTGTCTTGCATGGACAAGGCAGTGAGAGATGGGTCTGAGAGATAGCTTCGCTTTTCGGAGCTGGAGTAGTAAAGAAAAGGGCAGTATTCTGCTCATTTTTAACCAAGGCTGTGTCGCATGCTCAGAGAGCTTCTCTGTTATACGCTCATCTTTCCCCGCAGCTCTTCCCCAAGAAGATTATTAACGATATATCCAGCGCTCTTTCGGCAAAGGCGACGCAGGATATGTTGGCTCGATCAGCGAGAATTCCTAAGGCTTCTTTCCAGCCTAAGACGAAGAAGGAAACATCGAGCAAGCAAGAGCCCTCCCTTTTGAGAGGCGGGCCCTTCTTCCCACGCTTCTTCTCCAGAGGAACAAGACCTCCTAGAAGAGGAAGGACCTTCTCTCGATCGATCAGATCGAAAATATAGTACCCGTGTCCTCCAGACTACAGTAGGTGCCAGACTGCTGAGTTTTCGGACGTCTGGGCACAGAAGGGGGCGGACAACTGGTCCATCGCAATAGTCAAGAAAGGCTACCTCATTCCATTCATCTCGAGACCACCTTTGACCACTACACCAAGGGAGTTGGTGGCCAGGTACAAAGACCCTCACATGAATCAAGCCCTTTGCGCTTAGCAGTAGAGCTTTAGCTGGAGAAGGTAATCGATAGAGATGGTGAAGGACCCTCTTTCCGCGGGTTTCTACAACCGTCTTTTCCTTGTTCCCAAGACCTCAGGAGGAGTGAGACTGGTTCTGGACGTGGGAGCGCCCTGAACGTCTTGGTGAAGAAGAGGAAGTTCGCAATGGAGACGACATCTTCAGTATTGGCAGCTCTTCGTCCCGGGGACTGGATGGTGTCAACTGGACCTTCAGGACGCTTACTTTCACGTGCCGATCCATCCTTCTTCGCACAAATACCTAAGATTCATGTGGAAAGGGAAAGTTTTCCAATTCAGGGCTTTGTGCTTCGGCCTATCCACAGCCCCTCAAGTGTTCACAGGGCTAATGAAGAACGTAGCACAATGGCTACATCTCGAGGGAATGAGGGTGTCCCTCTACTTGGACGATTGGCTGATCAGAGCCAAATCGAAGGAGAAATGTCTGGAGGACCTTCACATAACGTTGACCTTAGCAAGTTCTCTGGGTTTTTTGATTGATAACTTCGAGAAATCACAGTTAATCCCCAGCCAAGATCGTATCTATCTGGGATTCGGATGGTTTCTCAGGTTTTTCGTGCGTATCCATCCCCAGAAAGGATTAGCCTGTTGTTCAGAGAAGGTCGCAACCTTTCTAGAGAAAGATCTATGCACAGCGAGGGAGTGGATGAGTCTGTTGGGGACAATCTCCTCGCTGGAGCAATTCGTTTTCTCTAGGGAGGTTGCACCTCAGACCCCTCCAGTTCTTTCTGAATCGGAACTGGAACTGCAGATCTCAGGGTCTAGATTTCATCTTCAAGATCTCGAACAGATAAAGGAAAGGGGATCTCCGTTGGTGGGCAGACCCTCTTCTCTTCAAGGAAGGCATTTCCTTACATTTGAAGAACCCCAACCTAGTGTTATTTGCAGATGCGTCGGACAAAGGTTGGGGAGCGACTCTCGGCTCGAGAGAAGTGTCAGGCACCTGGGTGGCGGGGGAACAGGTGTCCTGGCACATCAAACAAAAAGAACTGATGGCGATTTGGTGGCCCTCAAAGCGTTCGAGCCCCTCATCCAGAAGACTTCGGTTCAGATCAACTCGGACAACACCACAGCCCTGGCTTACATTCGGAAGCAGGGGGGGACTCACATTCTCCCTGTACGCAAACAGCAAGAATGCTTCTTATGTGGTCAGAGGAAAGGGAGATAAGTCTCCTCACCAGGTTCGTACAGGGAGAAAGAAATGTCAGAGCAGATCTGCTAAGCAGAAGGAACCAAGTCCTTCCTTCAGAGTGGACTCTTCACTCGGACGTATGCCAGGAGCTGTGGAAGACGTGGGGCAGACACCTCATTTTGGACCTCTTTGCGACATCCAGGAACGCTAAGGATAGACCTGTACTGCTCCCCGATATCAGACCCGAGAGCAGTAACGGTAGAACGCGTTCCTGATGGACTGGGAGAACTTAGACCTTTATGCATTTCCTCCTTTCAAGATTCTGGGGGAAACTCTAAGGAAATTCTCAGCATCAGAGGGAGCAAGGATGACCTTGATAGCTCCGTTCTGCCCCGCCCAGGACTGGTTCACAGAGGTACTGGAATGGTAAGTAGATATTCCAAGATCCCTGCCACTAAGAGTCGATCTGCTCAAACAGCCCCACTTCGACAGGTTTCACAAGAACCTCCCCGCTCTCGGTCTGACTGGATTCAGACTATCAAGAGTCTGGTCAGAGCTAAGGGCTTTTCGGCAAAGTCTGCAACGGCTATTGCCAATGCACGTAGACCTTCCACCACAAGGGTCTACCAGTCGAAGTGGGATGTTTTTCGACACTGGTGCAGGAATCAGAACGTTTCCTCCTCCAGTACCTCTGTGACCCAAATAGCAGACTTTCTTCTTTTCCTGAGGGAAAAATGCGGTCTGGTAGTCTCGACTATAAAGGGCTACAGGAGCATGCTATCTTCTGTGTTCAGACACAGGGGATTAAACATCTCTGAAGATAAGGATCTGCATGATTTAATCAAGTCGTTTGAGACTTCTAAAAGAACCTCTTGTTTAACCCCAAGCTGGAACCTGGACGTAGTATTATTGTTCCTGAGGTCCTCGAAATTCGAACCTCCCCAATCAGCCTCTTTCAGAGACCTCTCTATGAAGACTTTGTTTCTCTGCGCTTTGGCTTCAGCTAAGAGAGTCAGCGAACTGCAAGCTCTGGAAGGAGATGTGGGGTTCCAAGGAGACTCCGCTATTTGTTCGTTTCTCCCGTCTTTCCTGGCCAAGAATGAAAACCCCTCATCCCCTTGGCCCAGGAGCTTCGAGATAAAAAGCCTATCCTTCCTAGTTGAGTAGAAGAGGAAAGGACTCTTTGCCCTGTAAGGAGCCTAAAGTTTTATCTCCAGAGGAAGAAAAGACTTGGGGCTAACTCAGACAACCTCTGGTGTTCTGTAAGAGACCCCAGTAGGCTTTGTCAAAGAATGCCCTGTCATTTCTTTATTAGAAACCTTATAAAAGAAGCCCACGCATCTTGTAACCAGGATCAGTATAGACTTCTGAAAGTCAAGGCGCATGAGGTAAGGGCCATCTCGACGTCTTTGGCTTTCAAGAAGAATATGTCTTTACAAAACTTCATGAAAGCGACTTTTTGGAGGTGTGAGTCAGTCTTCTCCAACCACTACCTGAAAGACGTAGAATTACGTATGAGAAGTGCTTTGGGTTAGGCCCGTACGTATCGGCGGATTCAGTGCTGGGCAGGGAGCTGAAGCATATCCTTTTTAGATATTTTTCCCTTGTTGTATTTGTATTGTGTTTTTTGGTTGTGGGAAGGAGGATGCAGGAGGCACCTCCTTCTTTTGGAGTTCTAACATTTGTGTTTGGTTACGTGATCGGTTTGTGCTTGAAGCTCCTTGCATTGGTAGTGGACAGGCTCTGTCATTTAAGTGGGTTGATCCCCTTTGACAAGACCCTAACTGGATTCTACACCAAGTAAGGCGGAGTCAGTTTCCCATTGTAGACCAAAGAGTTTTTCAGCTGTAGGTCACGCCCTTGCTGTAACTCTTTCAGGCAACACAGACTAATAGACAGTAACTATGAAGTCTTCTGCCTAAATCAGGTAAGAACCAAGGGTATTTTTTATTCCTTTAACATGTGTTGTCTCCACTTTCTCTGTACTTAAATGTCTCTTTCCCTCCACCAAGGGTGTCAATCAAGCTAAGTAATATCTGGCAGGGAAGTTCATGTACAAAAATGATTTTTTCATACAATCAACTTACCTGTCGATATACATAGCTAAGACTCCGTCGTCCCCGACAGAAATTCAAATTTCGCGCTTCGCTACAGGTAGGTCAGGTGATCTACCGGCCGGCCTGCCCTGGGCGGCAGGATAGGAACCATCCCCGTTTTCTATCATATTTTCTCTGTCGCCGGTGGTATCAACATTGTTTGCTATTACTCCTGACGTTAGATTCATATTTCATCCTTTGATCATCGTTTTTTCGGCTTTTGGTGACGTATCTGGATCGTGTTTGGCATTCGCTACTGTGGACTGTTTTTGGAATAACTCTTTTGGATTTTTCTCAGTATGTCTGATTCAAATGTGAGTGTGAGAATTGTGTGTTGAATGTAGGCTGCAGGGTGAGGATACCGAAAGCTTCGGTTGATCCTCACACTGTATGCCGTAAATGTAGGGGGTTTCAGTGTTCTGCTAATAATACTTGTAAGGAATGCGAGGGATTGAATGCAGAAGAGTGGAAGACTTTGACTTCTTATTTGAAGAAGTTAGAGAGGGATAGGGTTAGACGTCTGAAAGGTGTGAGTTCAAGGCCTATTGAGCCTTTCACGGATAATTCTAATCCTACTGATGTAGATTCTCCCTATGTATCTCATTCTCAGAGTGCTTTTTCGGATTCGGCCTCGGAAATCGCCAATCTGAAAGCTACAATTAGAGACATGAAGTCCAAGATGGCTGACTTCAAAGGTAGGCTAGTGAAAGTGAGCATTACAGTGAAGTGAGTTCTCCCAGTGTTGTGGAGGGGGCGTTTGATCGTCCCTGCGACGCTCCCAGGCCTAGACCTCTTCCAAGCTCCCATGCCCAGAGGAGAAGGAAAGTCGAAAGCCTTAAGGAGGTCGTGGGGAATCCCCAACGGTCAGACGTCCCTTCAGCTAGCTCTGCTTCATGGCAGGCGGCTCAAGGGCGCTATAGAAAAAGCGTCCTTCGTGAGTGTTTCCTCGTCCTCTCCCTCCCTCTCCCTCACCTAAACGAGGGTGGAAGGAGTCGAATTTGTCGAGACCGCTGAAGCGTCATATGAAGGAACCTGATATAGATTCTAGCCCAGAGCGCTTCTCTGATGACGCTCCTTCTTCTATTAAGAAAGCGAAGGGGGCGTCAGCGTCACCTGACGTGTACGCAGAAGTACCCTTTCCTTCTTCTCCCCCGTGATGACGAAAGGCGTCATGCACCTGGACGTGGGAGAAGCGTCAGGAAGATAATTATGGCAGTTCAAGAGCAACTGTCCTCTCTAGTGGGATGATTTTAGCGCCACGCCGGAAGGACGTGACGCTTCCAATTAAGAAGTCTCGTCCTCTCTCACCTGCTCAACGAGAAGCGTCATGCAGACGTGAAGCTGCTAAACGTCTTACAGAAGCTTCGAGTTCGAGAGCGAGATCGGTGGCTTACGAAAGTTTTGTAACGCCAGAGAGACGTAAGACGTCTTTTAGACGTGAAGCGTCATTGAAATCGGATCATAGACGTGACGCTCCGACCAATATTGTGACGCCAAGTAGGACGCCTTTGGAGAGCGGAGCGTCTTCCAGGCGCGAAGCGTCATCAAGACGTCAGCAAGAGACGTCAACCAGGACGCATTTGACGAACGGGAAGCGTCATACAAGCGGGAAGCGTCTTCTAATTTTCAAGAGAAGCCTGAGCTTGTGACGCCTTCCAAGACTATTAAAGCGGGAAAGAGGAAAGATTATCATTCCCTTAGCCCCTCTCCTATTAGGAGTTTGTCTCCTCCAGAAGAGGAACGTACGGAAAGGAGAGCGGAGACTAATGTAGATCCCGAGTTGGATGAAAACTCGGATGATGAATATCATGGAAGAGAGGGTCTGTCTAACTAAGGTTTTGACTACCCTGCTTCTTGAGGAGTATGGAGACGAGTTGACTCCTGCCGCTCCTCCTTCTCCGCGCTCGCTCTTTTCTAGTGCTAAGACGAAGAAACCTTCGTCTTTTCTAAAATGAAGCCCACCATTTCGATGAAGAGGGCCTTACAATCCTTAAACTCATGGATGAAGTCTAAAAAAGACTTAGTGAGAACAGTCTTCTGCATGCCTCCAGCAAGATTAGCTGGGAAAAGAGGCATTTGGTATCAGACGGGAGAGAATATGGGTATTGCTCTCCCTTCTACAACGGAAGCAGATTTTTCGACCTTAGTTGACGCTTCACGTCGACAAAGTCTCAATTCAGCACGAATTACGTGGGGAATTTCGGAGCTGGATCATCTCCTCAAGGGACTCTTTCATGTATTGGAAGTCTTCACTTCTTAGATTGGTCCCTTGGGGTGATGTCCAAGAAAGCCCATGATTCGGAAGGAATCGAACCTGAAGCCCTATTATGCATATTGTCTTGTATTGACAAAGCGGTACAAGATGGATCTTTGAAATCTCCTCATTGTTTGGAGCAGGTCTTCTAAAGAAAAGGACTGTATATGGCGCCTTCTTAACAAAGGCAGTCTCTCATGCTCAGAGGGCAGCTCTACTGTATTCGCCTCTATCTGACTTTTTGTTCCCTTCTCAGTTAGTAAAGGACATTGCGCATTCGTTAACTGAGAAGGCGACTCAGGATCTTCTGACGCAGTCAGCAAGAAAGAAGAAACC
Organism: Macrobrachium nipponense; assembly: GCF_015104395.2. Taxonomy (NCBI): domain Eukaryota; kingdom Metazoa; phylum Arthropoda; class Malacostraca; order Decapoda; family Palaemonidae; genus Macrobrachium; species Macrobrachium nipponense. Next base: position 2,758,638 of record NC_061101.1, on the reverse strand, counting down.
TGTTTCGGCATCGGACAAGAAAGGACTAGTACATCTGTGCAGCCCTTTCGAGGTGGTCCGACCTCCAGACCTCCCACAAGAAGGAAGGCTCCGGAGAAGAGAGGTAGGTCTGCCTTTCGTCCCTTTAAAAAGGGAAAATGAAGATTCTCTCCTCCAAGCACCAGTAGGTGCCAGGCTCCTGGGATTTGTGGAAGCCTGGACACTGATAAACGCAGACGCGTCTTCATTGGCGATCTTAAGGAAGGGATATCGTATCCCTTTCCTGAACACTCCTCCCTAACGTCAATACCAAGGGAACTATCAGCCAAATAACAAGGATCCTGTGCTGAGGGATACTCTTCGATCGATGGTGGAACAAATGTGGGACAAGAGAGCGATAGAACTAGTACGGGATCAAAACTCCCCCGGGGTTTTGGGATTTTCAATCGCCTTTTTCTGGTCGCGAAAGCCTCGGGAGGCTGGAGACCAGTACTGGACGTCAGCTCTCTGAACAAATTTGTTCAGAAGGAGAAGTTCTCCATGGAGACTTCTGCTTCAGTCCTAGCGTCATTACGACAAGGAGATTGGATGGTGTCTCTAGATCTCCAGGACGCCTACTTTCACGTCCCGATCCACCCGTCATCGAAGAAGTACCTCCGTTTCATGACGGGGGGAACGGATCTTTCAGTTCAGAGCCTTGTGTTTCGGCCTGTCCACAGCTCCTCAGGTCTTCACAAGCCTGATGAAGAATGTGGCGAGGTTTCTTCACCTCAAAGGAGTAAATGTCTCTCTTTATCTGGACGACTGGCTCATCAGGGCCAGATCAGAGAGACAGTGCTTGGAGGACCTAAAGTTAACTCTAGATTTGATCAAAGCGTTGGGATTGCTCGTGAACCTCGAGAAGTCTCAGCTGACCCCCAGACAGGACCTAGTCCTCTTGTGGGGATTCGGATGGATTCTCGGGGTTTTCGAGTATTTCCTTCGCAAGAGAGAATCGCAAAGGTTTGCGGATAGTCTCTCTCTTCTTAGGGAAGCAACATACGTCGGCGAGGGAAATGGTTGAGCCTTCTAGGACGCTTTCCTCGCTAGAACAGTTCTTCCCACTAGGAAGACTTCATTTACGTCCGCTTCAATTCTTCCTCAAGAAGTCTTGGAGCTGGAAAACCGGACAACTTTCGGACGTTTTTCCCATTCCAGTGGAGATAAAGTCGCACCTAGAGTGGTGGTTGCCCCCTCTGGAAGAGAACAAAGGGATCTCTCTAAAACACAGAACCCAGACCTAGTGTGTACTCCGACAAGCGTCGGAGAAAGGTTGGGGAGCGACATTAGGCTCAGAAGAGGTGTCAGGCACCTGGGAACCAGCACAGGTGACTTGGCACATAAACTGCAAAGAGCTCTTCGCCGTACATCTGGCTTTGAAGAGCCTAGAACCTCTGGTGTCAAACAAAGTAGTGCAAGTAAACGTGGACAACACCACCGCACTTGCCTACATTCGGAAACAGGGAGGGACGCACTCCTCGTTCCTTTACGAACTGACGAGAGACCTATTGCTTTGGACGTCTCACAGAAACATCTCCCTGCTGACAAGGTTCGTACAGGGAGTAAAGAATGTGAGGGCGGACAGACTCAGCAGGAGGAACCAGGTCCTTCATACAGAATGGACACTACACGAGGAAGTGTGTCTCGATCTCTGGTCTCTGTGGGGACTCCTCATGTGGATCTCTTCGCAACATTCATTTCCAAAAGGCTCCCAGTTTTTGCTCGGTCGTGGAAGATCCAAGAGCACTTATGGTAGACGCCTTCCTGCTAAATGGTCTCGAGTAGACGTATATGCTTTTCCCCCATTCAAAATCCTGGGGTTAGTAATGAAAAAGTTTGTGGCGTCAAAAGAGACGAGGATGACGTTAATAGCCCCCTTTGGCCGGCCCAGGAATGGTTCATGGAGGTGGTAGAGTGGGTCGTAGACTTTCCAAGATCCCTACCAAGAAGGACGGATCTTCTCAGACAACCACACTTCAAGAGGTACCATCAAAACCTCCCCGCTCTCGCTCTGACTGCCTTTCGACTATCGAAAGACTTGTCAGAGCGAGAGGCTTTTCTCGCGAAGTGGCAAGCGCGATCGCGAGAGCACGCAGAACCTCCACTACGAAAGTATACCAATCGAAGTGGGGAGGTATTTAGAAGGTGGTGTAGATCCAAGAAGTTGTCCTCCTCCACTACCTCTATAGCGGAAATTGCTGATTTCCTGCTATTCCTGAGAGAAAAATCTCATCTAGCCGTATCCCACAATAAAGGGATACAGAAGTATGCTCTCGGCTGTATTCAGGAATAGAGGATTAGATCTGGCAGATAATAAAGATCTCCACGATCTCATAAGGTCTTTTGAGACTTCGAAGTCTAAGGAACCAGTACCTCCGAACTGGAACCTAGACGTAGTCCTCAAGTTTCTGTCATCGGAAAGATTCGAACCTCCTCATCTGGCATCGTTTAGAGACATAACCAGAAAAATGCCTATTCCTATTATCTTTAGCTACGGCAAAGAGAATTAGTGAATTACATGCTCTGCAGGATAAAGTAGGATTCAAGGGAGACTCGGCTATTTGCTCGTTTAAGACCCTGTTTTTAGCGAAAAACGAGAATCCCACGACCGATCCCTGGCCTAAGTCATTCGAAGTCAAAGGAATGTCGAGTCTCGTAGGCAGAGAAGCAGAGAGGTCTCTATGCCCTGTTAGAGCTCTGAAGTTCTACCTTCAGAGAAAGCATCAGATGGAGGCTCTAGACAAGGTCTTTGGTGCGCGGTAAAAGACCCCACAAGACTGATGTCCAAGAATGCGCTGGCATTCTTTGTAAAGAAACGTCATTACAGACGCTCATAAGGTCTGTCCTGACGAACAGTTACAACTGTTGAGAGTAAAAGCTCATGAAGTAAGAGCTGTAGCGACGTCGCTCTCGTTTCATAAGAATATGTCGCTTAAAAACATCATAGATACGACATTTTGGAGATGCAACTCAGTATTTGCATCTCATTACTTGAAAGACGTTCGTGTGACATATGAGAAGTGTTTTTCTCTAGGTCCTTTCGTATCGGCGGATACGATTCTGGGTACGGGAGCCGACACCAATCCTAAATGTATATACTTTTCTTCTTTTTGGATATGGTCTGGAGTCTCTGAACAATGGAGGACTTGGTTTAGCAGGCGGGCGGCCGTCTATGTTGTTCAGTAAGAGACTCTTGTCATGTCCAATTAGATAAGTATAATTTTTTTTGAAAATTATGTATGTGTGCGTAGTGGTTTTGAGTTACGGTTGTTGTGACGAGTTCGGGGATAATCGGAGCAATCCTTAGTTCTAACATATGGTTAGGATCAGGTGGTCGGGATTGGTTGTGTGCTCCTTCATAAGGTGTATTGTCATATAAGTGGATCAGCACCCATTGACAAAGTCCTTTCAGGCTCTGCCGAGTAAGCGGATAAGACACCATCGGCAGACCCACAAGAACTCTTGGCCATAGATCATATATCTCGCTAAAGTTTCTTGAGGTGATGCAGACTACTGGGCAAACACCCACAAAGTCTACCACCTATCAGGTAGGAACCAAGGTTTTATTTATACCTACAACATATTTTGTTTACCTGTCTATTCCATATAGAAGCTGTCTCTTACCCTCCACCGAAGGGTGCCAATCAGCTATGTATATATCTGACAGGTAAGTTGATTGTATGAAAATGATATTGTTATGTTACAATAAAGTTTCATACATACTTACCTGGCAGATATATACAATTAAAAGCCCACCCAGCCTCCCCGCAGGAGACAGGTGGAAGAGAGAAAATATGATAGAAAACGGGATGGTTCCTAGTCCTGCCGCCCAGGGCAGGCCGGTAGATCACCTGACCTACCTGTAGCGAGTGGCTGCGAAATTTGAATTTCTGTCGGGGACGACGGAGTCTTAGCTATGTATATTATCTTGCCAGGTAAGTATGTATGAAACTTTAGTTGAACAAATAACAATATCATATTGTTAGTATACAATAAAGTTTTGTACCATACTTACCTGGCAGATATATACGATTAATGGCCCGCCCAGCCTCCCCTCAGGAGACAGGTGGAAGAGAAAATCTGACAGGAAAGGGGGATTGGTTCTTACACCCGCCACCCAGCGGCGGGTAAGGTAGATCACCTGACCTACCTGTAGCGTGTGCCGCGAGTTTTAAATTTTCTGTTCGTGACGTCAGAGTCGTAAGCTAAGTATATATCTGCCAGGTAAGTATGTACAAAACTTTATTGTATACTAACAATATCATATTAATAAACATTACCTTAATATAATTTATCTAGCCCTAAATCCCCAAAAACCGCACCAAAATTTACCACATTGGCAACCTTGTTACCTCCTATTCTGTCCGCCAGTTTGGCAACACTGTCGTTGACAGATACAAAAACCTTCCCTCAAATCAGTTGTGATAGGCAGATCGTGGGGTAGGATGGGTGGGACTAGATAAATTATACAGGTAAAATATTATTAATATTAATTTTAGAATAAAAATTCCATATTTGTTGAAACAACACAGAAATAAATTTTCGCAAGAGTATTGCCTTTGGGAACCTTTTTGTGGTATGCATAACTATCAAAAAGTACTGGCTGTCGACAGTGACTTTAGTATATATATATGGTTCTTCTCATATTGTAATTGGCTTTATTTTTGTGTCCCTCGGAAAATTCTGTTTTCCTTATGTAAATCGATATTCCTTAATGATTTATCATTTTTAACCTGACAGTGATTATATCATCTGCAGCTTTGGAAAGAGTGAGCGAGAATATCCACATATCTGCCAATGAACCATCTCTAGCTGTATATCGTCTCCAGGAGCACGTCAGACGAGCATTACCACCAACAGTCACTCGTCGACAGCATGTCACTTCACTTCATTCTCAACTGCAGGGCGCTTGTTATGATGTGGAGTATGCCCTAGGGTATGATAGAGGAAAGAGTTGGATAATTCCAGTGTTCTTATGAAGCTTACTTGAATGGCTTAAATTGTTAGGAATTATTAAGAATTTAGTTTTTTCATCACAACCCTATAATTTGATCCCTTTTCAATGTTATTGTGGAAAAAGTTAATATTTTCCTTACAAGTTCCTTCTTAGTTGTGGGTATTATCATCTGGATTGCTGGCTTCATAACTACAATTGTCTGCGAAAAACTAATTTTTTATCATACTGATGATTTAGATTTTTAGCAATGTTGGTTTCATTCCAGTGTTTTGTGCATAATTTAACTTTTAAAACACATATTGTTGTTTTTAAAAGTTACTGCGAAGTACAGTACATAACTAGACGAAAACTGTGGCCTTCAGAGACAATAAAGAATAAGCATAAGCAAATGATAATATTAAAAAAATTTCAGAAATGAGGTGATGAATGCAAAGTATAATATACTAAGTACTCAAGTCCAGATAATGAAATTGAATGAAGTGTAAGAGGAGTTAAAAGATAGTATGTACTTGAGTAGACAGGCCAATGATGCTGATAAGACCGTGCTTTCAGGTACTATCATTGATGTTAGGGTAGCCAACATAATTACTAATGAACAGAGCATGTAATAGTGTCACCTGAGCTTCTTGAGGCAGCAGAAGAGTTGAGAGACCCAGACTACATGAATATGAACTTTGAGACAGAAGGCTGGAGATGAGTGGGGATTTGTGGAAGTGAAAGCATAAGAAAAACAAAAGGGACAGAATTTCATAGAGGAGGCAACGATAGTAATGATGGTAGACCAAAAAAATCTATAGAAACTTAGCAATTACTCTTTGAAGTAGTTCTTATATATTATCAACAAGAAGTTAAATATATGACAAAATTAACCATGACGGCTGTGCGTGAACTGTGATGCTCTTGTTGGTTATTTGTTTCATTGTGGATTCCATCTTGCTCTGCTCTTGCTATTGAAGTTTCAAGAGCTGGCAACTGAGGATTACCTATCTTTTCAGGCTTGATTTACAATAGCTGTTCAGATCAGCACTATAAGGTATTGGAATCGTTGGGTTAAACCTATGAAACAAGGGCAGTGTTTTGTGTGAAAAGTAAGGCATCTAGTGAAAATTAATTCACCACTAGTATTTATATAGTAGTTATTGTTCAGCTTGTGTATGATCTGCCCTCTATAGTACAGCTGTGAATTGAAAATTAATGTTTGTACGTAAGAAAAATTATCCCAGATTTGCAATGTTTCTTTTCACATATTACACCCCAGCAGTGAAAATAAATTTTAAATTCATAGATTAAACAAATACTTAATAAAATGCTAATAATTGATATTACTTTAACTTAATATGTAAACTGTGGAGTTACATGGTAAGAAACCTACAGAATAATTGCAGTACAGTATACAGCATCACTGCAAAAAGTTATGTGCATAAATGTTTCTTATAGTTTTTAGATACACCAGTTTTATGTTCAATTATAGACTGTCATCCTTAATGATCAAGTTTAACTGTGTGTCAAATGCAGTAACATTTAATTTTGAAATAATATTGTCCAACTTTTTAAGTCTTGATTATTATCAAAGGTTCAAGAAGTATGGTAGTACAGTAATTTATGTAATAAGTAATTTCCAATTAAGAAGACTAATTGGTCAACCTGATGAGACATGAGAATGGTATTTGTACTCCACAATCAGTATTTCAAATGTGTTTAGGAAACTGCATTGTTCTATAAAAATTTTAGAAAGTTTACAGTTTGTGTTCATCTTTTACCTTAGTGGTGTGAAGACTTTATTTTCAATGCTTGTCATAACTTAGTATTAACTATCCTTGCATGCTTTCAGAGCTGTGAGGGGAATGCAAGATTCAAATGAAAAATTCTTATCACTTGTTGAATTGTTGAAGAACTCGATATTTCTTCGTCAGCAGCTCAAATTCGAACAGACGCGAAGGTTAGTATCTTCTTGGTAATGTTTTTTGTCGTTAATAGTTTTTGTCATGGAATATTTAACATATTTTCTTATTAGAAAGAGTAATATACTGTAGAAGTAGGATTACTCAGCTTCTTTAGGGTTGAACCTGTGCTAGATAACAAATAATTCTGAACAATGACGTTATCTTCCTACTCATTTCTGAACATTTGTCTTTTATGCCACTGCCATGACTTCTAATATTGAAATAGAATATTTATGATTATAGGTAAAATGTAATGTCAAAATTTGCATTGAAAATTATTATTTTGTCAAAGTACACCTATAATAACCACAATGCATAAACATTATTAAGTCAACCCTGAAGTAACTGGAATATCATCTGACCGGAAGAGGATGAAAGGAGCTATATTGATATGTTGGGTTTTATGCCACTTTGCCTCTAATGGATTTGGACAAGTACTTTTAACGATGGTATATGACATCTATTTAAAAGCTAAAGACACCAAATACGTATGTGCATTTGGAGCACCATTTCAAAACGTACACCTTTTGTTACTAGTGGGCTGATCATTGTTCACTTTTGGTGTGGTTACTGAAACCCAAATCCTCAGTTTGATATCAGAAAGTAAACTTTTACATGATTTGAAAATGAAATTTAAATTTTGGCTGTTCTGCACCCCTTTCCTCATACGTACTTCATTATTACAAAGCTCCAACCCCTGGGGTATCCAAATGATTCATTCCAATCTTTCTATTAGATTGGCTGACACTGACATCCAGTATACCATATCAGAGTTCTGAAAAGGTAAAGCTTTGCAATAGTTCATGTCATTTTCTGTTCATTACCTTTGAACTGTTTACTGCTGTTTCCAACAATAGTTTTCAGGTGTATAGTAGCCATTAAAAGAAAAAATTATTCTCTCCAGGATATTGCACTTATAAAAGTTGAAATGCCTGAAGCTTTGGCTTTTGTTGCTTCAAATCTTTTCAAACTTGACTTATCATGAGATGAACTCAAAGTGCTGCGAGTTGAAGATACCAGCGCATCTTCTTCGACTTCAAGAATTTAAGTGATATCTTGGTACATTTTCTCTAGGCCCTGTAGTGGCCTCTAATCTCTTCCTTGCTTATCACCTCTAAATTTTCTTTTCATTTTACTCATGATCCAGTGCAGACTACAGCCCTACACACCCTTTCAACTTCTCAGATAATTTGGACTTTATCTTGTGCATTTCTATACTTGGCAAGGTATAGACAACACTTCTGTTGGGCTAATCTGCCTAGGTATAAGTGGGACCTACCCATTTAGTTGGTTTAAGGACTTACCCATTTAGTTGGTTTAAAACACACACACAATTTAAGGGATGTCACATCCTTTAATGGGTTAACTAAATTACAGCTCTTTAATACATTATACTTGATGACACCATCCCAGTTAGAGGCACATTCTGCTAAAGTAACCATCTCACCCAGTTACCTGTACTGTAGATATGCATTAAGCTACAAATGTCCTTTAATATCTTATTTGCTTTTCCTCGGAATTAATATATTTTCACATATGTTAACCGAAGGAGAATTTTTTAGTTGATAATTATTTCGTTGGTTCCCGGGCGTGAACCTAGGAACCAAGAAATAAGGATGCATAGTGAAGCGCCTTTAACCCCACATTGGTTTTGTTTGTATATAAATGGACAGTGTTTCATAAATGCAAACCATTGCCTTGTGCCAATATCCTTTCTGTCCCTTCACTGTTTGGGCGCAGGCACATTAATTCAAGAGTAAAACTTTCATTTACGGAGTTAGAGGTTAGGTTAGTGATCTGGGGTTTGCCCCTAAATGTGTCAGAGTCTCTCAGCTGTGTGGGGGAAGGGGCTCTTTTAAGTTAACATGTATCCAGTCATATGCTGAAAATGGAAGAGTAAGGCTATGTAAAGCAGTGGTGTGTATTTGTGAAACCTAAAATATAATTTTTAAACATTCTCGTTGGATATAGGTCTAGTAGTCTGCTTTGAGTTGAGTGCAGTAAATTACCACAAGTAACCTTTAATAAATAGTTAAAAAAAAACACATTACCTGTTGCTATGAAAGTACTGTGCAAACTATATAAATTAGTTTAACATATATTTTCCAGTCTTATTGATTGATAATCCATGCTAAAGCGCTAAGTGTAATTTTTATACTCCAACATTTTCTTTTTTTTTGTGACCTTTTGAAGTAACCTCTGAAGATTGTAGTGAAACTTTCTTTTTGTTTTAAGTTATGGTACTGCCCAAAGTTGCAGAGCTTTTCATCAGATGGTGTTGACAGTTGAAACAACAGATTTAACATCCATTTAGTGATTTATTGCAGTTTAGCTTTCTATTTGATTTGGTTTCTCATTTTTGTATTATTTTTGTTATTTATTTTGTTGCTTTATGTAGTATCATTTAAATTCACTTTTCTTGCATGTTTCAGACCAAAATAGCTCCTATCAGTCCATTTAGTTGCACCCAGATTGTAAGATGTAAGTAACAGGTTTTTATTTCCTATGCAGTATTACAAATATTGTTTGTTTCTGAACATGGCTTTTTATTATTTTAAGTTTACAGGTCTTTTCTGTTGCCTTTACATGTTTTGCAATTGCATAGTAAGTGAAGTTTAGATATTTAACATTTATCCCCCTAGAAGAGCTTTTGTGTGACATTGACTACTGTGCTGTTTCACCATACGTATTTTATTATCATTTTATCATATCTTTTGCTACAAGTGGTGAACAATCCTCTTTCTTGTGTCTTTTGAAGGTGGTGTACTTCAAGTTCGTAGACGTTTTACAAGAAATATGTTTATGATTTCTTATAGATATTTATTACTAAAGCATATACCTTTTTATGAGTTTTTAAGTGTTATTTTAGAGTTCCCTTTCTTGAAAACTCTTGATGTTAGTTGAAGTAAGATCTCACTGATTTAGCTCAGTTCCCAGCATTCATGAGTGTGAATTTTGTATAGTAGTGCAGACAAAATATAACCCACAACTGTGCCCTTGTACTATATTTGTTTGGATGTTGTTATGAATAGGGGTATTCTTTATACTACGTCAAAATTTGTTCCAAGTAAACTTAAGAGTTGGCATCTTATTAAAAACATTATCAGTTCCTGTGACTGTTCATTCTTGCATTCAAAAGATGTTGGTTTAAGAGCAATTCAGCATCACTACTATTGGTATTTTTGAGTAATTGTAGTGATATTTCTTAAAGAATATTTCTTTTCCTGAAGGTAATATATTCACATGGTATTAGGAAGTCATATTTTCAATGTTAACTTTTGCAAGACTATTGCTATAAATTTTAAATATGTGAGATATTACTTAAATATCCTCTCATTGAAGAGAGTGGTGTGGTAATCTGTAGTTAGAATGTGATATGTGAAATTCGAAAATGCAAAAACAAAAAAAAGTGTCTGTGCTGGACTGCTTGGTATATTTGGCAGAAATGACCTTACAAGTGGAGACTACATGTTCAAACATTTTTTGTGAACTTATGTTTAACTATTTTTTTTTTTATGTAATTTCATTACAGTGCCTCAAGGGAGGGTCATCTAAAAGGCCAAAATTCTTTTTGGTTCTAAAACTCTTAATTGTGCAGAATCTGCAAAAGGTCATCAAGCAAAATTATTTCACATTTTATTTGACGACGGGAGTTGGATAAAAATATTACAGATGGTTTCTTAAATTTCCATATTAAGAAAAAAACTTAAAATGACTACAGAGAAGAATTTAAATTTCCCTGTTAATTATAACAAAAAATCCTTGGAAATTAGTGCAGGATTAATGCGTATATTGTTTCCAAATCAATTATTAAATTCTTATGTTAAGGAGAAAGTTTGAAGTGACTTTTGAAAACCGTTTGGACTTCCTTGTGGTGCACCTTATAAGGTGAGGGTCCTGTGTACAAGTTTTGCTATGAACAACTGGTTTTGGTGACGGGTATCAAATTCCATACTCAGACATAAAGACAAACTACGTACTGTGATTAAATGATTAAATTCTTTTAACCATATGTACTCATGTATCATCTACCATTTTAAGACTTGATTTTAATCCCAATTTCATGTATTCACTCATATGCAAAGTAAAAAACAAAATGTTTGCGTGCTATCTGAATTGCAGCAAGAAAGGCTGTCATATTTGTATCAAAACAGTATGGTTTGACATCTCCATAATTATTGATATAGATTTTTAAAATATGAAATACAGTTACAGGCTATAACAGATACATTTAAGTAAAATAAAATATAATAGCATTAATGAAAAATTAACTAAAAAAAATATAATAATTTTATAATCGGTACATATGAACTGCACGTGAACATTGAAAGCAGCAGGTTTTTTTATTGAACACATCTGTTGTTAATGCTTCTTATTGGATGGTTTAAATAAATTGATACTGTACCATTTTTAGGAAGTTTTGTTTATGTACAAAAATAGTTGTGCACTTTGGTGATTTAAATTTTCCTTTAAGAGGAGGATAGTTATTAACATGAATGGCAATTTAAAAACTATTTGTAAGGGATTGCTGCAATTTCTTCAATTAAAAAAAAAAAAATCCTTAAAACCGACTTCTAGCAAAGTGGCTTAAGAATGGCCACATACAGTAACATTAAAATGTATTGCATAAGATTAATGTAATAGTTCCCTTAAAAAAATGGAAGGTACTTAGGCCTATGTGAGAGGTTAAAGAATGGCCCTACTAAAAAAGAAAGTATGCTCCAAACTTTGAGTTGTGGAAGATGGTTGAAATTTTAATGAGAATAATTTTGAACTAAGTGCAGTGGTTTACAATAAGAAATTTAGTGTCATTCCAGTAAGAGAATGATTTAAATGTCCTTACAGAAGCAAAAAGGCAGCACACTGTGCCATGCTTCCATTCATTTTTTTTTTTCACTTGTCGATAACTTTTTTATTTCCAAGTTCTTCGGAGATGAAGAGTCAATTCATTCATGCATAATTTTTTTTTTGTTTCTTTTAGATTGAAGAAGTCTTCCTTTCACCACAACACAGACTTCCTATAACGTCCAAATTATCTTATGAGCAGCTTCGTAAGTTGGCCAGGCTTTTAATAAACTCAACCCACTCTTACTGTAGTGGAAAGAAGGCCCTTTAGAAGAACACTGCTTTGTGTTTTGAAACTATGTTTTTCCTTACAGTGTCTATTCAATTAAAAGCTTTAGTGATTGTCCTAAAGGTCAAAGAACCATTAATTCAATGGAAATTCACAACTGCTTTTGCTTTTAGGTCCAGTACTGATTTCTGATTCAGTTTGCCTCATGATGTTAAAGCCCTTTGAAGCTTTTAGGGTTAAAGCATTTCTTTGTAACATGCACTGTGCTTGTATAAATAAGGATTTTTCTTTGGTATTTTCTCATTCAGGAGAATCAAAATGATCAGGTATTGTGCAGTGAAGTACAAAATGTACCCTTATTTTCCAACCAAGCTTGTAGCCTTGTTAAGACATCCCATCACTCATTCCTGGAGGTGTACATCAGGGAAAGCTTTGCAATTGTTCTGATATCTATTTGTTTAGCAGACAAATCTATCACACAGAAGAGAAGAAACTAGGTAGATATGTAATGTAGATACAACGTTGCTTAGTCTTGGTATTGACAACTGTTTCTATTAGATGTAAATGCCTATGACAAACTTGCGTCAAGCTTCCTTTTTTCTTAAGATATGGAAATTTAATTGCTTGTGTAGTTGGGTATATTAATTGTAGCCTTTCTTCAACTGAAGTTTTCAAATTCAATGAAATGTCAGATTTCATTACAGTATTTCATTGTACATTAAATTGTTACGTACAGGTATTCTTATTTTTTCAGTTTACATACTTTTGATTACAATTTTGTTTTCATGTGTAATTTTCATAATGCATACTGTGACATGCACTGACTCCTCATGTACATTATTAAAGTAAAATGTTTATTAAATTTTGAATGTTTTGTAATGTATTTTCAAGCCTTATTTGTAAACATTTTGAATAATAAGTTATACATACTATTCTTTGCTCTTTTTTTAGGTATTGGAAGACAAAAATATATTCAGATAGTTATTATTATAATTGAAAAATTTTTAAACAAATCTTGCTGTATGTAAAATAGGAAGTACGTAGTCAGACATTTCAAGTGGGTAATAATAATTAAAAGATCTTGGCTACTGTAATGTTTTTTTTTTTTTTATTACACAGTCAGATTTCTGTTTTGTACCAACAACCTTTTTTTGATATAAGACAAATGTGCAATGTATGTTCCTCTGTCCTTTTTGATTTGGTATTGTATTTGCATCGTGCAGTTTTTCAAATGTTTCTACTGTTTTGGCTTTTTTAGATGTTGGTGTGGCCAAATATACCAAGTGGGGTTTCACAAAGAATTTTCTTGTTCTTGCATATCAGTTTTAACTTTTGCATTTTACTTGCTTTGATAGGAAATTGAATGGAAACAGTTCTCTTCTGAGCAGAGACATTGGTGCTGTTTGAAAATGGTTATTGTATAGGAGCACCAGTCTCTTAAATTATCTTTTAATAGTCGTGAAACGTTTTGTTACATTATAATGCAAATTCCAAACAAAATTATTACTGCCAGTGTTTACTTTGTTACCAGTATCTGCAGATTTCTGCATCATGTTTTAGTAAGCAGAAGATTATGAACATATAAAAATTATGCACTTGTTTTCCCACCTTTGAGCCAGTGTTCAAAACTGTCTGAAAGATAAATGATACATGTTGATAAAAACTTTTGTCATATCTTGAGATTTTGAGTCTGTTACACCGAATTATCACTGTTATTATACTCTTCCTGGAGGAGTAGTTTTTATACTCTTCCTGGAATAGGTAGTTTACTTATTACTGTACACTTGAAAGTAAATGCTTGCCTTCACTGATTTATGATATTCATTTACTATACAGCTCACTGTCAGGTTCTTGAACATGTACAATTTAAGCTTAGCCAAGTTTCATTAAATGCTTAGTCTCATCAGCTGATTGTATAATTTGAATTTTACTTAAAAGGAGTTAGTACTTACATTACAGATAACAAAATCCCAAATGGAAAAACATTGTAATATGTCGGGAGTTTTCTAGAAAATATGTTAGCAATTGTAGTATGGTATTTACAGAATTGGTAGCAATCTGATATGGAATAATACACTGTACTTGGTATTCCGATATTTGTATGTTATGGATGTGTGCTTATATTTGTAAGGACAAATCCTGATTATTTTTATGTGGATTGTGGACTTCAAGTTATGTAGAGCTTGGTGGATCATTGTGAGAAAGTTTAATCTTTGTTGTAAGTCAGATATCAAGTCAAATGGTGGACTTGCTGGAAGAATTCCTTACTTTTAATAAGTCAAAAATTAGAGAAGGGAAAATGCAAAATAGACAGAAAGCAATGCTACTGTGGTAGTGACAGAATGCTTACACATAAAGGACTTTGTAGTATTTCCTGCATTGTACACTATAATCACAGGACTAGTAGGGAAATACTAGGCTACTTTACTTAAATGCTTCCCATTCTTTCAATGATTGAGGTATTAATTTGGACATGACTGGTGGTAGAGAGTAAAAAGTCATCATCATAGTCTTTTATTATTATTTTTAAGCGGTCTTTCCCCTAAATGGGGTTAGATTTGAAATTAGTTTTTTTTTTTTATTCTTTCTGAACTGTTGCATATAAGACCTCAATATATATGAAATTCAAAAAAATAAGGCCCTAAAGTCACATCTGTAAATTATATAAGGTTTTAGTAACTTACTACAAAATAGATTAAAATGGAGAGTAACAGTAGAGGGTAATACTCTTTGCAAGCAATTGAATGGGGAATTGAAGACAAAGAAGTTCAAACTGTATTTTTAAAGAAATCCAGTGGCATTTCAGGTGGAGGATTAGGAAGATAACAACAAAGATGAATGATTTGTTTAATTTGGTCAGTGCACACACTGGTAAATAATTTTTCTACCATCACTGATGTTACAGTTTCATCATAATGTTCACTGGAAACTGGGATATAGCAAATATATGAAATAATTTGGTGATATTTAAGTAAAATCTTAAGAGTTTGTGTTGATTGTATTTCTTCTGAAGAAAAATATACCAAAATAAAATTATGAAGGCAATGCTAAATAAAATCAGTGTAAGTAAACTACCAACTGAAATTAATCATTGTTGCATTTCTTATCCAAAGATGTCGGTAACGTATTCGTCCTTGTAAATCAGTATTTTCTGCTTACCGTTTATCCAAAACCAGACAAGTAAATATGTATTAAGAAAGGGTTGCAATGTGTATTTGAACAACAGACTAATAATAGTCTCATGCCACTGTAATAAGCAACAACCTTGGGTAGTGATTCCATTAAGAAAAATTTTTTTCTGCACTGTATGATATTAAAATTGCGGTTGCTATATTCAAATGCAGGAAACAACGAGAGCCAAGCATGTACAAGCGACTGTCATCACACATTACCAGTATAGATCTTCCCGACCTACCAGATCTTCCAGATGCATTTCGTGAGACCGCGTCAAGGGTCGAAAGCGCCCTCCAACACGCAAGAAATTCGTACGAGAGCCACACACGTAAAGGGGAAAAGAAGGATTCCACAGAAAAATCAGGTAGTAAAGAAGAGGAGA
This sequence comes from Macrobrachium nipponense, assembly GCF_015104395.2. Lineage (NCBI taxonomy): Eukaryota > Metazoa > Arthropoda > Malacostraca > Decapoda > Palaemonidae > Macrobrachium > Macrobrachium nipponense. The sequence goes on along the minus strand of NC_061101.1, from coordinate 2,743,090 downwards.
CGAGCGACGAAGAAAAAGATAAGGCTTCAAGTGAATGATGATGTAGTTACATGATAGCATCCAGTATTTATGTTAATGTTTGGTAATGTGTGAATAAATAAATTTATATTATGTGATATTGAATGAATGGAGAAAAATTTTCATGTTTAGTGTACTTCATGATTGCATGCGTATTTTTCAAGGAAGATAACATTTTCACAGTACCCTTATACTGTCTTATATTTTCATGAATGGAGTTAACATATCAGCAAGAATTGCCTGTTATGTATTATAATTCACTGGGATTTTGATTGCTTTTGACACGTTTGAATAATTCTGAATATCTTCAAATATACAATATTATACAGCATTACCCAGTACATATTATTACCTTCTACTTTCTGTTCATGGTATTTTAATGTTATTTTATCAATTTAAAACATTTTATCAATTTAAATCATTTATTCCTGTCCTACCTTTTTACAGAATTTTGAATCTGATCATAACTAGAAGTGTTCTTTGTCTGTGATGATATTGCCCTCAATTTTACTCAAAATATGGAAAAAAACTGATTCCATTGATATTGCATAATAACTAATAAATTGAAGAGATGTTCACTATTGAATGTGTCCAGGACTTTACCACCCAATGTTTCATACAATGAAATGATACCACTAAGCAGCAGTTGCAGTTCATCGTAAATCATTGTGGTGTCATAATTATGAACTGTATAAGCTGTTCCATTGGAAACTTAAGAACTTTGACTTTGTGGTTTGGTGGGTCTTTCCACACCACTACTTTAGTGGTGCTCTTACTGTAACCTGGTTCAGATGTGTTGTTCATATGGTTTTATCATGTTATTCATCTGCGATGTGAGTAGGTTATGAATGCACATGATACGATGGGGCTTCACACCTTCCACAATTAGCTCAATTGTCAATGAAAGAAGGGAAGGCCTGACCTTTACACGCTAGCATCATCTTCCCATCATTCGTTCAAACCCACGACTGCCGATTCACCTTAACCCTAAAACAGCTGTCCTAGAGATCCATCTGAATTTACAGTGCCTGAAGAGTTGTCAGTACACCAAGATCAGACCCAGCACTGAGGACAAGGTTTGGCATGAAAGTTTCCTCTCTACTACATTAAATAATCCAGTTATACAGCACAGAAGGCTTGCCATCCAATTCCACCTTCCATGAAACCTTGCCTGATGTCTAAATCTGTGTTTTTTCCTGATAGCAGTCACCAAAGGTATGTCAGTTGGACACCAAGAAGGAAAAGGAAAATTAGGATAGACAGATTGACAAAAAACAGGTCCATGTCTTTTGCGCTTATTCTGAACTTGCCTTATTGTGTGGTAGAACCTACCAGGGTAGAAAACCTACCCCATAACCATCATCCAGTTCTTCCTTGCACCACAAAATCCACCAAGGCAACACAGTACTGATCCATAACTACCAAATACACTCACCCACTAGAGCTGCCAAGTCTTGCCAATCTTTTTCTAATATGAGGAGATAATCCTTATACAGTAGTGTTATAAAATGCTGTGTGCTATTCATCATGACATCTGTGCTCATCTTACAGTCCATTACTTAAAATCCAACTTGTACAATTACCCAACTCCTTGGTTTAACAAAATATTCCACTCTAAAATTAATATTTTAAATTAAAATTCAATGACTACCATGCAATGTAGGGTACTATATTGTGCTACCGTTGAAGGATGCTTTTATCTTTTTTATTAACTATTTACCATTACAAGACTGATACTAATTTTTAAAATGATTTAATCACGTTAATATCTTATATGCACAAATACAAAATTTTCCTAAGTACAGTCTAACTAGGTTAAAATGAAACTTAACACTTCAGACTCATACACATCAACATGTCTATTTAAACCAATCTTTGTGACTGCCATGCCAAAAGTAAAAATAAGGAACTAACTGCATTAACGGTGCTTCAGTTTATGATAGAGCAATGCCAAAGTAATACTGAAAACCCCCTGAAACTTGTAAAGAAATCAGTTTTTGTTGTCACAAAATGACACTTAAACTTATGCTGAAAACCCAGTGTTTCTACTGACACTAATAGAAGCATCTCGCAACACAACCATACAGTTATTACCCATTTGCACTGCAATGTGGAAATTTGAATACTGAAGTTGAAGCAAAGATAAAATATCACATGACAGCTGAAAGATCCTCTTATATAACTAGTCAAAATTTTATCATGGTAAACTATTTAAGTATATCACTCTTGACTTGAAAGCATTAAAATGATTCATTATTCCATTGACCATTTCTCTCTGTATTACTTAAAGTAAAACCTTTTTTTATGGTAATAGTTTTTGTTGGTTAACTGTTTTGTCCCAAGTTTACAACCTACTGAACATAGATTAAAGCGCTTATTTCTAACAAAATTTCAAAGAAATTCTGTAATAGTACAAGTGAAAAATCAATTCACAACAAAAGAACAAATAATACATATGTACTGAAAACATACAACCAATAAACAGTATGAAAATCTTTTGCAAATAATATAAAAAATAATACATTAATGAAAAAAAATACCTACATATGCATTTCCCCAACTGGCATATACTTTCCATTCAGTTGGAAACAACACCTGTTTACCATTATATTTAACGACAGTAGTCAATTACAACTGGTAAAAAATGAATAACGTTCCCCGTATCTGATGGAGAAGGAAAAATAAACACGTTCGGTGAACTGTTTCTAACAACACAAATGAAAACACTACAGCACAATGATTTTTAAATCATATTAAAAGCCATAATTACTTTATCATCACTATCAGTGCGATGGATTCACAAGTAAAATTATACTTTACAAATGACAGCCACATCCCTATTAAGATGGGAAATTCAGTTCTGAAAAGTCAAGTATATAATGGATATTATACACAATAATTCTCTTACAAAGTAGCTATATACTGTTGAAATTACTAAACCCCTACATGAGCTAACAACTAGTAGATCTGATAATGATTTGTGGGCAATAAGAATTCACATTGCTATGCATCAACACCCGTACTTAGTTCATTATAGTTTGGCCAAACCTCCAAGCCAAAAACCTTGACTCGTAGGAACAGCATAAACACCTGTTAAAAAAGTTGTATATACAGAATGTAAAATTTACTCTGCCATTCTTTTTCAAAGAATCCATTAAAACTATTAAAATTGATAACACTAAAAAATTTCAACTTTAAGTATAATAAAAATTACATGCATTAATGTTATGTACATACGATGGTACATCTTTTAGTCTAGGTAACTAAAGTGTCTTATCACATGCTGGAAAAGACTGTAAACTCTAATTTACCAAATCATTTTTAATGTAATACACTGACAGCTAAAATGGAATTACATTCAGCATTTGTAAAAGCCAGTTTTGCAAAGATTACGATTCAACTTACTTGGACTAAGTGCTTCAGTTATCCAGTTTCCTTCTCTAATCAATATCTCTGTTGCAGTTTTCTTTCAATTTCTTTATTCGTGCGTGTTTTTACTTGTACACATAATATGCGGATGATTATGCCCTTATTTTGTTTCTACATATTATGTATATACAGCATTTCTGTCACTACTTACACCACATAATGTACAAAAGAATAATTATACTTAACCCTCATTATACAGTTTTGTATACTACAATACCCAACTAGTCATGTGATTACATATGGATAAACCAAAACTGAAAAACCTGGAATATTGCAAAGTATCGTGAATTAAAATCTAATTCACAAAAAAAGCATTGCCCTTTGTGAGAAAATGCAAAAAATACCATCTCTTAACATTCCTTTGATTCAACCCTTTTTTTACTTAAATAGGTATATAATATGGGAAAATATTTTTGCTAATCCATTACATCTGTAAATATTTCTATTAATCTTCTACAGCCTCCCAAGAAATCAACCTACACATCTGATAAACTCTGAAAAGATACCAAGTGGACATACATTTGATTCACCTTAAAAAGATACTATGTGGAAACTCAACATTTACAGTAACTGACTTCAAGATGTCTTAGTTTCCATTTGTGTAACCTGTAATTCCTTATAAACAACAACATTTTTTCGTTAGTTCTTCTCAGTAAAGGACGCCCAACATAAAGATGTCTAAAATTACCAACTACTTACAACAAAAACCATCTTTTAAGATAGTTGTCAATTCTAAACACTGACGTCTTTCAATGGATATCAAGACCAATATTAACGCAGGAATCAGTACTTCACTTACCAGGTAATCAAATGCATAAGTTTTAGCTTTGGATAGTTTGGTACTCCTAAAATAAACAGACACCAAAGGGATACTGGCATAGAAAATAAAGTTAAATATGACCTCAATTCCAAGTATAAAATTGAGTTACATTTTCTGCATTTCCAAATTGCATATAACTGCACACTACAGATAAAATGACAAATGTATAAAATTTACTGTAACTCAAGTTAAAAAAAAACATACAGGTGCTGATCCTAATGCACTATGCATTACAGTACTTTCTTAGCAAGATAATTTTCTAAATTACTACAGCAGAGAAAGTATAGTACTGTACTTACAGCACCGTATAATCTTTATAGACCATGAGAATAATCCACCATCTAATTTGAGGTAACCTACGACTAGATGAATATATTGATTCAACACATCCACTATGAAAATGGGTAAACTGAAAATAAATTATCTTATTATATCAAGCACTAAAATTATATGCAACATTATGGAACATGTGCATTATAAAAAAATGGTATTAAGAAATCTTTAGTCACATTCAAATCAAAATAAGCATTACAAAATTAGCATCTTACAGGAATTCGTTGTATCATGAATGCAAAGAAAAGAGGTCAATAAGATTGTACCCAAGATCTTAATAATAGTATATAAAATATATCCATAAGCTATAGGTCTTGAAACTAAAGTACTATACATAATAAACACCAGAGTATGTATTACCCTACTTTCCTTCCAAACTTTTTCTCACACTTCAATGCCCAACCAAATACGTATGCGAGCACATAATGACAAAAGCAGGAAACATGACCACATAAAATAAAAACCTCTAATGGGTTGTTAAGTCGTTACATAAGAGGGTAAAATTAACACCATTCAGGCTCTCTATGATTAGCCCACTTAACCTAACTTTACTGAACACATTTGACTAAACTAGCAATGTTTTATTTAATTCATACATTGTTCAAAACAAAATTACCACATACCTTATTCTTTCATCCCCCACACTATAAAATAATTAACGGCTACTAAAATGTAATGTAAAATGTCAACACGAGGCATGTTGAGCGTTTTGATGTGACCTTCGTCGCCAACAATGGCACTTAAAACAAAAAGCCCCCCGGCAGCCATGAGGTTGACACTACACCTGCTAAAACATAACAAAATGTCATTACAGTTAAGAAAAATTATAAGGTAACTGATTTATGCAAATGAAAGTCCATAAATCTGTGTTCTACGAAATTCTGACATACTTTGGAATGAAGATTTCTTGGTAATGAATGGACACAATCAACTGAGTGCACAGCTGGCTATTATTAACTGACTTATTCATTCAAGTTTCATACATCTGGAACATGCCAGAAATCATTAAATTGCTCAGGAAGTCCATGTGTGAAAAACGGAGAAACAGAGCCAAGAGTGAAATAAAGCACCATACAAAATGTACATGTGTTGTGTGACAGTTCTTACTTCCTTTAAAGTTTGTGCTGGGAGTTATACTTTTGTACTGATTCTGAATTAAATCCTTGCAATCATGTACATGTTGCAATAACATGCACAAGGTAACAGACAGACAAGAAAATGTTGACCTGTTATATTCATGTAAACAAGACGGTCTACCTTTCTACCACATTAGACTGAAATTGCTTCAGTTGCGCAGGAATTGCAGTGAAGAGGCTACTCTGTCAGATATTAATGGACATATGGATGCTTTCCATGTACACATCCATGCAAACGGTCACCTTTTTACCGCATTTTTCCAAGATCCCTCCAGGCTACATAGATGTTACAGACAAACAATAATCTGCATTCTTGCAAGACAGTCTCCCTTTGTACCTTTTGTCTCCCTTTGTACCTTTTAAGTATGTAACCCTGTGATGACAAGGCAATCATGACACACAGACAAACAAGAGACCTTATCTCCTTTGATTAACATTCTTCCAGCAATGTAAAAAGTAATTATGGTGGCAAGGAAAATGACATGACTGAAGGACCTTACACAACCTGGAATCTCTTCAATCATGCAGGAGGTGTTGCTATGCAAAAGGATGTAAAGATATCAGACTACAGAGTGAAAATTAATGTCACTAACCCCAACAAGTTCAGGAGGTGACTTATTAAGCATTAGTATTTAAATTTATAGGAAACAATGACAAGTTGGATTTTGGAAAGAAAATAAAACGGGAAGTGTTGATGAATATGTAAACCCTTTCATCATTAAGAATATTCAATTCTACAAGTAAAAGCTAGCCTAATTTAAAGCAGTTTCTAAAAATTTTAGACCCTGCAAAAGATAAAGGTTACATAAAAATCATCAATAAGGATATTTTAAGCATGAAATATAAACACATAGCTCCATTTAATAGTAAATAAAAAAGATAATTCATACTTGCCTATTACACCCAACACTAATATGGCAACGATGGACAACGCATTAACAGGAGAGTTACTACTTTCTTTTTGTGCAACTTTTAACTGAGGAAGTTATAAATGTTGCCACAGCACTGAATAGGAAACCCTGCGGGAAAAAGGAAATTGCAGTAAATTATGATAGGACACAGAATTATGATAAATAATTTCATCCCATGTCAAATTATGAATAACAAGTAGCAAGTGGTGACCTTCAAATTCACCAATCTTGAATAATGAATATATTTAAATAAAGACAAATGACTCAAATAATCTGAATTTCACCTGAGCAACCATGCCATAATCATTTAATCTGCATAGTTCTGCAGCTAAGCAAGGAATGCCAATTGCCCTGCACAGCCAAGAAAAGTTCTTGTGGTAGCTGACATGGATGCGTGATAGTTTGGGCAGCATGTGGGAAGAAATAAACGAGAAACATTTAATCAAAAAACCATCGTACATTAACTATAAACTCTATAAAAACACCTGGTGTGATTTTGTTACAGTCACAGGATATCTAACTGATCTTAGAAAATGATGCTTACAAACAGTAACATATAAGACTATGTGTTCAACTTCAATCCAGTTCCAAAGAACTCTAGTCCTTGGTTAACCATTGAGAAATGAGCATTATAAATGAATAAAATGATATTGTTATGATACAATAAGTTTTTATACATACTTACCTGGCAGATATATACTTAGCTATTTGACTCCGTCGTCCGACAGAAATTCGAAATTTCGCGCACACGCTACCTGTAGGTCAGGTGATCTACTTACCTGCCGCTGGGTGGCAGGACTAGGAACCATCCCCATGTTCTATCATATTTTTTCTATACCGCCTGTCTCCTGAGGGGAGGTCGGGTGGTATAATTTTGTATATATCTGCCAGGTAAGTATGTATAAAACTTTATTGTATCATAACAATATCATTTTTATACATTCAACTTACCTGTCAGATATATACTTAGCTGATTCACACCATTGGAGGTGGGAAAGAGACAGCTAAATATAGAATCAAACAGGAATCACAACTATCGTTGTAGGTAATAAATAAATAAAACCTTGGTTCCTACCTGTTTAGATTGAAGACTTCATGAATAGAATCCAGGAGTCTAGACAGTCTCAAGAGCCTCAGCGAGATATTGATCTAATGGCTAAGAGTTCTGTGGTTCTGCCAAGGGGTCTTACCCGCTTACTTGGTAGATCCTGGAAGGACTACGTCAATGGGTACTTATCCACTTACTTGACAAGACCTTATACAAGGAGCACAACATCGATCCCGATCACCTCACCTATCCATGTTAGTTCTAAGATTGCAAGAAGTTATCCCCACAACCTCTTGCAAACAACCACAAACTCGAATCACAAACATTCGTACAGTAAAGTACAAAAATAAAAAATAAAATTTAAAAAAAAATGTTTGTACATCTAGTCAGTAAGACGCTCTCTTGATTCCCCCACTGATCTAAGACTCGGACGTCCGTGCGCCAGCAAGCATACTAATCAGCAGAAAAAACCAACAACTCGTCTCACAAGGTAGATCTATTTACTATCAAAATTTTGAACAAATACAAATTTTTCTAAGGATCGTTATGTGCTCCCAGCCCCAGCACTGTATCGGCTGATACAAAAGGACCCAGAGAGAAACACTTTTCATATGTTACTTTAACGTCCTTGAGATAGTGCGATGCGAACACTGAATTACACTCCAGTAAGTCGCATCCACAATGTCTTTTAAAGACATGTTCTTCTGAAATGCTAATGAAGTGGCTACCGCTCTAACTCAGAGCCTTCACTCGGAGAGTCCTGAAAGAGTCTTCCGTGCAGTCATTATGAGCATCTGTAATAATGCTCCTCACAAAGAATGCTAATGCATTTTTTGGACATGGGTCTACTAGGATCCGAACTGCGCACCACAGGCTTTGTTTACACCCGTTTAGTTCATTCTTCTTCTTTAAATAGAACTTCAAAGCTCTAACCGGACATAAAGATCTTTCTAATTCCTCTCTACTAGATTTGAAAGTCCTTTAACTTCAAAACTCTTTGGCCAGGGTTTAGAGGGGTTCTCGTTCTTGGCCAGAAACAGAGTCTGGAAAGAACAAATTGCCGCATCACTCTTAAATCCTACTCGAGAATCTAGAGCGTGTATTTCACTAATTCTCTTCGCAGTCGCTAACGACAACAAGAAAATACTTTTTTCTCGTTAGATCTCTAAACGACGCGTTGAGAGGAGGTTCAAATCTACTAGATGATAGAAATCTCAAAACTACATCTAGGTTCCAGTTCGGAGTGCGAGGAGAAAAGGTTTTTGAGGTTTCAAAAGATCTAATAAGATCGTGGAGGTCTTTATCTTCTGCAATTCTCAAACCTCTGTTTCGAAATACGGCCGAAAGCATACTTCGATAACCTTTAATATAGAAACTGATAATTTTGATTCTTCCCTAAGGAAAATCAAGAAATCAGCTATGTTGGTCACAGAGGTATCGGAAAGAGGACAGTTTATTCTTCTTACACCATTCTCAAATACATCCCATTTTGATTGGTAGACCCGAATAGTTGAAGATCTCCGGGCTCTAGCAATTGCTTTTTGAAGCTTTGCTTGAAAAGCCTCTCGCTCTGACAAGTCTTTCGATAGTCGAAAGGCAGTCAGAGCGAGAGCGGGGAGGTTCTGATGGTACCTCTCGAAATGGGGTTGTTTGAGAAAATCTCTCCTGTGTGGAAGAGATCTTGGGAAGTCCACTGTCCATTCCTGTACCTCTGTGAAACCAATCTTGAGACGGCCAAAAGGGAGCGATGAGTGTTAGTCTCGTCCCTCTTGATGCCGCAAACTTTCTTAACACCACTCCTAACATTTTGAAGGGGGGAAAGGGGAAAAGGCGTAGGCATCTAGGCCTGATCAGTCCAGCAGCATGGCGTCCACCGCTATCGCTCTCGGGTCTTCCACTAAGGAGCAAAAGTTCTCTATCCTTCTGGATAGGTAGGTGGCGAATAGGTCTATATGTGGACTGCCCCCACAGGGACCACAGAGCTTGACACACCTGAATGTGAAGGGTCCATTCTGTGGGGAGAACTTGGTTACCTGCTTAGCCTGTCTGCTCTGATGTTCTTCTCTCCTTTCACGAATCTTGTGAGAAGAGTCACTTTCTTTTCTTTTGCCCAATACAACAGCTCTTTTGTTATATGGAACAGAGAAAGAGAGTGAGTTCCCCTTGTTTCTTGATATAGGCCAACGCTGTGGTGTTGTCCGAGTGACCTGTACCACTGACCTAACACCTCTGTCGCGAAGGCTTTTAGAGCTAGAAGAACGGCATAAAGTTCTTTGGAGTTTATATGCCAGTCTAGCTGATCCTTCCTCCATTGGCCTGATATTTCTTTTGTCCCTAGAGTCGCTCCCCATCCCTTTCTCTGAAGCGTCTGAGAACAAGATTAGGTTTGGGTTCCGAACTTCTAGAGACAAAGCCCTCGTTCTTTTCTAAGGGAAAAACCCACCACTTCAGATGATTCTTTACTTCCAGAGGAATACTGAAAGTGTCCGAAAGCTGTCCGTTCTTCCAACTCCAAATTCTTCTTAGGAAGAATTGAAGAGGGCGAAGGTGGAGTCTTCCTAGCGAATGAACTGTTCTAGTGAGGAAAGGGTTCCCAGAAGACTTAAACCACTCCCTCCCACCGAACTCCGTTCTTTCTCTAGGAAGCTCGAGATTTTTTGTAATCCCCGAGCAATCCTCTCTGGGACGGAAAAGCCTGAAAACCCCGAGAAATCCATCCGAATCCCAAAATAGACTAAGTTCTGAACTGGGGATCATCTGCGATTTCTCGAGGTTCACGAGTAATCCTAACGTCTTTGCTAGGTTCAAAGTAGACTGTAGGTCCTCCAAACACGATTCTCTGACTTGGCCCGGATTAGCCAATCGTCGAGATACATTGAGATGTTTATCCCTCTAAATGAAGCCATTTGGCCACGTTCCGCATCAGATACGTGAATACCTGAGGGGCTGGTCGATAGGCCGAAGCACAAGGCCCTGAATTGGAAGATTGTCCTTGAACAACAAATCTTAGATATTTTCTTGACGATGGGTGAATCGGAACATGAAAGTAAGCATCCTGAAGGTCCAGGGATACCATCCAATCTCCCTGACGTAGGGAAGACAGAACTGAAGCTGAAGTCTCCATGGAGAACTTCTTTCTCACGTACCTGTTCAGGACGCTTACATCTAGTACGGGTCTCCATCCCCCGAAGCCTTTGGAACCAAGAAAAGGCGGTTGTAAAACCCCGGGGAGAAAGGATCTGGCACTAGCTCTATGCATTCTTGTCCCTCATCGACACCACCGTCTGAAGGAGAGTCTCGTTCAGTCCAGGGTCCTTGTAACTCGTCGACAAATCCTTTGGAGATGTTGCCAAAGGAGGTCTGTCTACGAAGGAATGATGTACCCTTCTGTAGGACAGACAGAGTCCAGGGACTGCTTCTCTTACGGACCAGGCATCCAGAAAGTATTGAAGTCTGGCCCCTACCTGTGCTTGGAGGACATGGCTGCTATTTGCTCTTTTTAAAAGAGCGGAAGGAAGACCTCCCTCGCTTGTCGAAGGGTTTTCTCTCCGAAGTTGATCGAGTTGAAGGGGCTCCACGAAAGGGCACCACTGGAGTCCGAGCCACTTCTTCTGAGTCTTAACTGCAGGTCTACTTTTCTTTGTAGATTGTACAAGAAGGTCCTGCGTAGCCTTTTCCGACAAGGATCTCGCAACATCCTTCACTAAAGATGAAGGAAACAGATGTTCTGACCGAGGTGCGAATAATAGAGCGGACCTCTGAGAAGGAGAAACTCCTTTCGTCAGAAAGGAACTGTAAAGAGATCTTTTCTTTAACATTCCAGATCCAAAAAGAGCCGCCAAACTCACCAGAACATCTGCACAGCCTTATCCATGCAGGATAGGACACTGTGCAAAGTTTCTGGATCTAGAAAATCGGGCTCACTCGTCTTCTTAGCCAGCACCCCAAGAGACCAATCCAAGAAGTTGAACACCTCTAAGACGTGAAAATTCCCTTAAGGTGCTGATCTAACCCCCGACATACTCCAGGACGCCTTTGCTGAATTGAGAGACTGTCTTCTCACAGACTCTACAAGACTCGAGAAATCTGAATCTGCCGACGAAGGAGCATCAATCCCATCGCCTCTTCTGTCTTATACCAATGCCTCTTTTCCCCGTCAGTTTGGAGGGAGGAGAGCAATAAACCGTTCTCAAGTTTCCTTTTTAGATAAAAGCCACGAATCTAAAGACTAGAGGGCTTTCTTCATTGAGATCGCCGGTTTTCATCTTTAAGAAAGCCGAGGATTTCGGGGTTTTTGTGCTCGAAAACAGAGATCTCGGCGAAGGAGGAGCTGCAGGACTAAGAGAATCCGCAAAAACTCCTCTAGAAGTAACGAGGCTAAAACTTTATTAATTGGAAAGTCCCTCGTAGTTGAAACTTCTTCCTCAGAAATCTCTTCCAGTTCCAGGTTAGAAGGAGATCGCTCTTTCATGACCGATTCTCTATCAGGAGAAGCCGCTCCCGTGGGAGGCGTCCTGCTTCTGGCTGGCGTCAACCGCTTGGAGCGTCCTCGCACTTGCCTGACGACTCTCCTGAGAGGCGTCCTGCTTCTTGTTGACGTCTCGTGCCTCGAAGCGTCCTGGCTCTTGCCTCGCGCCCCACTCCTGGGAGGCGTCATGTTTCTGGCTGGCGTCAACCGCTTTGGAGCGTCCTGACGCTTGCCCTGACGACTCTCTCCTGAGAGGCGTCCTGCTTTTTGTTGACGTCTCGCGCCTCGTAGCGTCCTGGCGCTTGCCTGTCGCCTCGCTCCTGGGAGCGTCTGCTTCTGGTTGGCGTGACACACCTATCTTGACGCTCGCGCCTGGCTGACGTTTCACGTCTAGCAAACTCGACGCTCTTGTCTGGCGTCTCGTGCCTGCGTTTGACAGGAGAACGGATCCTGCTCGGCCTATGCAAGGCTGATGAATCCGATTCCAAATCAGAGGAAGACAAAATACTATGGCGAGTCTGAACCCTCGATAGCCTAGACTTCTTAATAGGCAGGAATCGTCTTTCCTTCTGGGAGGGTCTTTATACAGAACTCCCACAAGAGAAGTGATGGAATCCTGCATAGTGCGAAGGATTCTTTTAGTCTCCTTCATTATCGTCTACCCTCGTTGTTTAATACTGGATGGTCTCCTCTTGAAAACGCTCAGGACTAGAAGTAATCCTGGGTTCATCCAAACGTTCTTTTAAGGGGGCGAGAAAGATCCGCCGATCTCCAACCTCTTTTAGGTGAGGAATTCTCCGAGGAGGAGAAACACTCACGCAGAACGCTTTTTCTGTAGCGTTCTCGGCATTCTGTGGCGATACAGAAAATGACCGAAGGGACGTCTGACTGTTGGGGATCCTCCACAACCTCCTTACGGCTTTTCGACATTCCTTCTCCTCTGGCTTGGGAGCTTGAAAGAGGTCTCAGGCCTGGGAGCGTTGTGAAGACAATCAGACGCCCCCTCCACTGCACTGGGGACACTATATCACTATCCACAGCACTATAATCACACTGCTTACCTTCATAGGCCGCCATTTTGGTTTCCATTTTCCGAAGGGCGGCATTAAGATTCGCAATCTCAGATGCCGAATCTGTGTGTTCTAATAAAGGAGCAGGTACATTAGATGGGGCAGTAAAAGGAGAAGAGGGTATAATATTACTGATAACCCGCTAGAACTAGATAAAGGTTTGGAAGAAGACCTCCTCACCCTGTTTCTTTCTAACTTCTTCACGTATGAGGTTAGAGATTTCCATTCTTCCGCACTCAAATCCTTGCATTTCATTACAAGTATTACCAAAAGAACATTCATACATCCTGCATTTCTTGCAAATAGTATGAGGATCAATCGATGCCTTCGGCATCCTAACTTTACAGCCCACATCACACATTCTCACCACATTTCCAGAATCAGACATCATGTTGAACAATCCAAATCAAATTCCACGGTCCACAATCGCGTATGCCAGTACAATCAATGCAATACGTCACCGAGAAGTCCAAACGAAGATCAATTGCGATGCAAAATACGAATCCAGCCGGAGATACCCACAACGATGTTGCCAGTATGGCGACAGAAAAAATATGATAGAACATGGGGATGGTTCCTAGTCCTGCCACCCAGCGGCAGGTAAGTAGATCACCTGACCTACAGGTAGCGTTACGTGCGCGAAATTCGAATTTCTGTCGGACGACGGAGTCAAATAGCTAAGTATATATCTGACAGGTAAGTTTGAATGTATAAAAACAAAATGTTTGTCTTTCTCATTCATACATTCTACCAAATAGAATCAAGTGGTCCGTTTGTTTAATTCGAGCACGTGCTTAAATGGAACCACTCACAGATGCTTCATTTAGGAACTTTTTAAGAAAGTAATATACAGTGGACCTCGCCATTTGCTGATTTTCTGTAAACGTAAACTATCTGCATTCGTAGAAAATTTGCCTATACGTGTAATTCATAATTTTTTCATGACTAAATGATTTTTTGTGATTAACTATTAAAATGGTCAGTTAAAAGCATTTTTAGCATTGTCAGAGGAGGTCTTTGTGTTTGAACTGTTAAAATCGACAGTTATAAGCATTATCGAGAGGTGTCAAGTATTCACAGAATTCAGCAATTAGCAAGGGGGGGAGGGGGGAGGGGAGTTATGGTACCTACCTCCTATCCAAGGGGTTGACTGTATTAGACTTAAGTTGACTGATACCAGACAATGTCCATTACCTTAAAATACAGTAATGAGGTCTGTTACTGTAAAATTCTCATTTCAATACAAATGAAAAAATAGTCATTTGTTAAACTTAGACCACTAAAAACTTCACAACTCCAAGACTTGCAGCCAGAGTCTCCAGCATAAACCACCACTTGCCAAACTGGAAGTCATGTTTCTTAGTCTCGTGAAGCATCCGAAAGCCCAGACTGCAGACAGGGCTAACACCAGGTCCGATAGTGCGGTTGACACTTGCTTTGAACAGGCTATATTTTCTCTAATATCTGCAGAAAAAAATTCTGAAATGATGGAAATCCCAATACTTGAGAAAATAATGAACTTAAGGCAGAGGTTTTGATTATGTTATAAGACAGATGTCTGTAATGTTTCATATTATGAAAAATATCAACCACTAGATGACAATTAGGGTAAACGACCAAATGGCCACCATTTCCATCGAAATGACAACTTTTTTTCCACTCAACATTTGATTGGTGAAACAGCAATATACAATTACATCTTCAAGCATACTATTCAAAAGGTAAAGTTTCACCTTTTGAATGGTATGCTAAAGATGTAGTTGTATATTGTTGTTTCACCCATTAAATATCTAGTGGAAAAAAAGTGGTCATTTCGAGCTTAACGATGGCCAGTTGGTCGTTTACCTCATCTCACGTGATTGCGACAAATTTACGTTTGTTAAATCATTATAATCTCACATGTTTAACAACGAACAACGATGTAGAATTGAAAAATCGATATAGAATTGAAAAATCAACATATTAGAATTGAAAAATCGATAGAGAATTGAAAAATCGTTACTGAATTGAAAAATCCATATAGAATTGAAAAATTGATATAATAGAATTGAAAAAATCAACATATAGAAATGAAAATCTATATAAAATTGAAAACTCGATGTAATAGAATTGAAAAATCGGATCACCTGAAGAAAAGCGACCCAATACACGCTGGGGTCGCTTCGCGCCTTATCCGCATATTTAAGATTCTTGGCAAGCTCGGTATGTTCTGGCAAGAGGTAATGTTGCGCTGCGCGCGCTAGCCACAGGGGTTACAGTAGGTTTGAGTATTTTTGTACTGAAATTGTAAGACAATACGTTTTTAATTAACTATTGATTGTTTGTCTAAATTTGGGTTTTTAACAAATGTTTAATAACGTAGTTTTTAATGAATATATATCTTTATGTTTTTCTTATTTTTTCTATAATATTATGAGCTAAAGTGGGTCACCTGAAGATTGGAGACACCAACAAGCAGCGGTCATTTATCTTCAGGTGGAAAATATTGGGGTCGCTTTTCTTCAGGAGGAAAATATTGGGGTCGATTTTCTTCAGGAGAGGTATTAGGGTGGCTAATCTTCAGGTGATCCGAAAAATCGTTATAGTAAGAAACTGAAAAATCACACTTTAAGGTCTGGTTAGTTACGAAGAGGAGGAGGAGGTCCTAGGTAGGTTGGGCTCATATATAGATAGGCCTCTATGCCCAAGCAGGATAGGAGGGGGAAACACCAGTGACTACAACCCTTATCACGGTGGACAGGTCTTACTCACTCGATATTTAAATGGTGAAACAAGAATACAATTACAACTCCAAGCATACCATTATTTAAAAGATGAAGTTTCGTCAACATAATGTGATATATGAAAGCCTCATACGAACTAAAATAAGCATGTGACGCTCTTCGTAAAATATGTTTCAAGCAGTTTTGAAATCCAATATGGCGGCTACCATGTGGATGTACAGGTTCTGATCAGTGACGACAACCATCTTTCCCAGCCTTCCCAGCACTCATTTGAACAATGTTAGCGTATATATGTAACATTTATTGATCTTACTCAAGATTGCAGTTGTAATCAGCACAATAAAACAACATTTGTTGCCTATATTAACTGAAAGTATGAACTTTTTATTCCCGGGGTCATGGTTTGAAACGAATTCATTTTTACCTTGTAATCGGTGGTTTTTATCCTTACTGCCATCACAACTGAACTCCACAGTGCTTATTTGATTGTTATTATACACATTTTGGTCTCAATTCACTCCACATTGCACTTTAAACAAGTTGCTGTTCCTGATTCCATAGCGCACGCGCCACAAACAGTTACGAACAGCAAACGACAAAACTGCAAAGTTTTATTCCCTAAATTGTTTACTTTACTCGTTATTTAGTTCAACTTTACTTTGTTATTTACAAATTTTAATTTAATTCATGCATATATCCTTTTTTGCAACCAATTACCCGAAAAAATTACAGATATTTCTAAAGTAGATACAATCCAATGTTTCAACCTTGTCGTACATCTGACTGCCGAAAAACCATAGAGGAACGACTACGGATAAGTGGATTATATATATATATTTTTGTTTTGCTTTTGTTTTTTGTTTTTGCTAGCACTTTTCATTGATTTAAGTCTATATTAGTATTTTGAATTTCTTTAATAACTGTATGCCAGAAATAAATGTAACCTTTAATGTTTGCATGCTAAGAATGGCAAAATCATCGTTGCCACATTAGTGGAGGCTTCACACATACGCCGATTCATTATTATAAACTGTTTCCATGAATTCTAGTTGTTATAGTAAGTAATGCAATAATGATAAAATTGCTTTAATATTTATGTATATATACTTCCAATACATAGCCTAATTTCACCAATTTCAACGTTTTGTGAGTAGTCTTATACCCAGTTTGGAGGGTGACAACATACCAAATGGCAGAGAGAGAGAGAGAGAGAGAAAAGGAACGGCGAAAGAACGATGAAGGAAAGGGGTGGCAGTGGAGGGGGGGAGAGGGTAGGTGGAGCTTTTTACGCGTGTTCGTATCCATTTCTGCATAATGGAGTTTTTGTCTCTTGGTACAAGGACAAGTGTCGTTATTCTTTACGATTAGTGATTCACGATACCCTTATAATACGGCACTGGGTGTGTAATGCACTATAGCAAAATCTCGTTCTGATAACGAGTGTTCGTTACAGAAATAGGTATTGCCAAAAAACGTGCTTGCACTGTCGCTGAAAACCATAGTAGGTATGCTGCCTTAGTTGTCAATCAAGTTTTTTGTAATCAAGTATTTTTACAAGCTAGCTATTGTTTTTAATAAAATTTTTTATTATTCTCAATCAAAACATATGCCCCTCAATGCTAACTTTCCTCTTTTAACGACTTTCTGGTCAATTGCAAATTTGGCCCCATAATTTCTATGAATGCGAAAACAGAGGCCCAGGGACCGAAAACGACCTTGCGCAAACTACGGCGATAATCCGGCAGTAAAACTCTTCATATATCCAAAAGTAAATAATAAAGATATATATGCGTATTACGATTATAACAATTACATGAATAGCTGATAATCTGCATGAATAACTGGTAAACTGTTTTCTGCAAGAAAGTTGAGTAAAGCAATTATTAACAATAGGTACGAAAGTCTAGATGTCGTGACGTCATAATACAGGACTTAAACAACGTTCTAATTCCAAACCAAAAAAATAATTACTTAAATTTGAGTCAGAATCGAGTTGCTTTTTCAATAAACGATATTTTTTCAAATTAATCATCATAAATATGACAATTTGTCCAAAATTGCATTTTCCTAACTATACAAACCTGAGGTCCTTTTACAATAGGAAGGTTACTAGCGGCAGCTGGATAGGTCGTAAGCTTTCGAACAAGGGGTTCGGTAGTTAAACTGCTTGTCCGACAGGCGCAGCGCGCGTGCGACTGGGAGGTAAAACAAATCACTTTTGCTTTTTGGCCCAAGCAAAAAACTGCAGAGTGAGGGGGGTGGCATGAGGTGGGGCTATGTGTAAAAGGACCTCAGGTTTGTATTAGTTAGGAAAAATGCAATTTGGACAAATTGTCATTTGTTCCGACACGGCATACAAACCTTCGGCGGTCCTTTTACAATAGGAAGGACTCACTTCTTGGTGGGAGGAATCTGAGTCTTTTGTGAACAGACTGGTGTTCGCCCAACCTTGGAAGCCTCCATGGTCGTAAGAGCGAGGGAGGGATCCAAGCCTCTGTCCCGATTGATCGGGGTGTTGACCGCAGCGGATCAATGGTCAGACCTCTGGACCGACCGTGTACTAAGAAAGAGAGGCAAGCGTATCTCTTCGTCACCAGCAATGTAAGAACTTGTTCCTGTACAGGAGCAAAATATAAAGTCATGGGTTTTGACTCTTGCTAGGCATCCACTTCCACCCCCCCCCCCCTTGTAGAAGGAAGGGTGGATATTCTGCTCCTATCCTAGTGAAAGGGATAGGATGGGGCTCTGTCATATAGCTCAACCTGATCATCGTCCTCATCCAGCGTAAGAGTGACGACCGTGGCCCTCTGCCCACAGGTAGAGGAGGAGGAAAAGACGGGAAGAGGGAGCCAGTCAACTCACTCATTCACACATCCATCCACACAGTCACACCAGGACTCGATGCTGTTTCAGCCTGCGAGGGTCTGGGTTAGCTACACAACTTGTTGAGCAGCCACCACGGGTCCCAAGGAAAAGGTATCCAAGGACCTGTGGGCAATATCCCGAAGGTAGAAGGACGTAAAGGTAGTCTGGTTAGACCAGACCCCTTGCCTTCAGGACCTGCGCCACGGAGAAGTTCTTACGAAACGCCAACGAGGGGCCAATACTCTGACTTCGTGAGCTCTCGGACGGGACGTACGGATGTCGTCATACCATCAGCTTCATACGCCCTCCTGATGACCTCACGCAGCCAGAATGAAAGAGTGTTCTTGGATACTTCTTTCTTGGTGACCCCGGTGCTAACGAAGAGGCGTCGACACTCAGGCCTGAGGGTGTCGAGTTCTCTTCAGATAGCGCCGTAGCGCCCTCACAGGACAAAGCAGCATCTCATCCGCATCATTATCGGTGAAGTCCAATAGGGAGGGAATCGTGAATGACTCGAACCTGTCGTCAGGGATCGACGGTTTCTGAGTCTTCGCAACGAAGTTCGGACGAAATCGAGCGTCACGGATCCCCATCCCCTGGAGTGTCGTACATCATAGGAAAGACCATGAAGTTCCCCTACTCTCTTCGCCGATGCCACAGGGCCAGCAAGAAGAGGGTCTTGAGGGTCAGATCCCTGTCTGACGACTCTCGGAGTGGCTCGAACGGCGTTCGAGTCAGACTCCTAAGTACGAGAGTCACATCCCACGCAGGGCCTGAGTTCCCTGGGTGGGCAAGACCTTTCGAAGCTCCTCATAAGCAAGGAGATCTCGAACGAGTTCGAGATGTCCAATCCCCTCAGTTTCAGGACGAGCGCCAAGGCGGTCTGTATCCTTTGACTGTGGGGACTGAGAGGAGCTTCTCTCGGCGAAGAAAAACGAGGAAATCCGCTACCTGCTGAAGAGTGGCTCTGAGAGGAGATAGACCCCGTCTACGACACCAACCACAGAAGACGGCCCACTTCCCCTGGTACACAGCTGCAGAGGACTGACGGACGTTTCCAGCCATCTCTGTTGCTGCGCTACGAGGAAAAGCCTCTCGTTGCAAGCAGATGGTGGATAACAGCCAGCCGTGAAGACGTAGGACTGGACTGCTCGGTGTTACCGCTCGACGTTGTGGCTGGGCGAGAAGGTTGTGCCAAGGGGGAATCTCTCTCTGGTTCTCCTGCGAGAAGAGCCAGCAGGTCCGGATACCAAATGGCCTGTGGCCATTTGGAGCCACCAGGATCATCCTGAGATTCGGGGTGACCAGTGCTCGACTGATCACCTTGCGAATCAGGCTGAACGGGGAAAAGGCATAGACGAAGAGGTTGTCCCACGGGTGTTGAAGAGCGTCCTCTGCAGCTGCCCATGGGTCCGGCACGGCCGAGAAGAACACCTGGAGCTTCCTGTTGTGCCGGGTGGCGAACAGATCCACGACTGGTCGCCCCCACAGGTCGAAGAGCCTTTCCGCCACGTCCTGGTGTAGAGACCATTCGGTCCCTATCACCTGATCCCGACGGCTGAGCGTGTCTGCTACTACATTCCTCTTCCTGGAATGTAGCGTGCCGACAGCTCTATTGAGTGTGCCTCGGCCCACTCGTGCACCTGCCGAGTCAACTGGTACAACGGGAGAGACACTAGGCCCCCCTGTTTGTTGACGTAGGCCACCACCGTGGTGTTGTCGCACATCAACACCACTGAGTGTCCCATCAAGCGGTCCTGGAACTCTTGGAGAGCGAGGAACGCTGCCTTGAGTTCCAGTACATTGATGTGAAGGTGCTTGTCGTTCTCGTCCCACACTCCTGAAGTCAGCAACTCCTCCAGGTGTGCGCCCCATCCCTCGGTCGATGCGTCTGAGAACAGCTGCATGTCCGGGGGGGGAGTGCGCAGAGGCACTCCTCTTAAGAGGTTCCTGTCGTCCAGCCACCAGGCTAGGTCCTGCCTCACCTCCTGTGTCAGTGACACTGGAAAGCTTGGGGGATCCGTCGCCTGTGACCAACTCTCCTTTAGTCTCCACTGAAGAGACCGCAGGTGAAGACGCCCGTGAGGGACTAACTTCTCGAGTGACGACAGGTGTCCGATCACGACTTGCCATCGCTGAGCTACCTGTTCCTGCCGAGACAGGAACTGGTTGGCTGCCTCCCTGAAATCTGCTGATCCGCGAGTCTGCGGGGAAGACTCGCCCTGCTACCGTGTCGATCAGCATACCCAGGTACTTCATCCTCTGCTTGGGCTCGAAGTTCACAACGATCCCCAGATCGCGACAGAACTCGAGCAGTCGACCCTGTCCTGTCCTAGCAACTGCGAGCGGGAGCTCGCCAGGACTAACCAATCGTCGAGATACCTCATCAGACGTATCCCTGCGAATGGGCCCAAGCAGACACCAGAGTGAACACTCGCGCTGAACACCTGTGGGGCGGTTGAGAGACCGAAGCAAAGTGCCCTGAACTGGTACACCGTCCCGTCGAGGATGAAGCGGAGGTACTTTCTGGAGGACTGATGAATGGGTATTTGGAAATACGCATCCTTCAAGTCCACTGAAAGCATGAAATCGTTCTCCACCTGATGGAGTCGAGCACTGAGCGTGCCGTCTCCATCGTGAACCGGGTCTGGCGAACAAAAACCGGTTCAGGGGAGAGAGATCTATCACCGGGCGCCAGCCTCCCGTAGACTTTTCCACCAGGAAGAGTCGACTGTAAAAGCCCGGTGACTGATCCGTGACGATTTCTACAGCTCTCTTGCTCAGCATGGTCTTGATCTCCTGTCTCAATGCTACGTCCTTCGATGACCCTGGAACGTACGACTGCTGTTGGACCGGGTTGGAGGTGAGGGGTGGCCGAGATTCGAAGGGTAATAGATATCCCTCCCGAAGGACATCTACAATCCAGGTCTCGGCGCCGTAGCGCTGCCAAGTTGCCCAATGGCTGGCCAGGTCACCCCCCCACTTCCGGCAGCAGGTGAGGGGGAACGCCGTCCCTAGCGTTTCCCCTTTCCCCCCTTTCTTCGACTTCTTCCCAGAGACCTCCACGGGAGGAGGAGGGCTGGGAGGAGGGCTGGTTATGGCTCCCCTTGGTAGAAGTCGAAGAAGACAGAGTCTTTCCCCGGGGCTTCGACGCAGCTACCGTCTTAGCCACCGAGGAAGCGCTAGCCGAGCTCTTAGACTTGGCCGCAGTCCGAGGCTGCCCAGAAGCCTTCGAGACTGCCTGGTGAACCAGACGGTCACTGTCGTCAGTTGCGCCGTCTGTCCACCGCAGCGTCCACCATCTCTCCTGGGAAGAGAGACGTGGAAATCCGTAACGGTCCGTTGCGAAGTCCCAACGCCGCTTCACGCCCGGCCGCCCTGGAAACCCGAGTAAGGACAGCGTCCCTTCGTCGGAGAACCAGGTTGGCCCACAGGTTCACCGTCTTGGTGGGCAAGGAAGGAGATGGCTCTTCCTCCAGACTGGCAAAGTCTCCTGAGGCCGAGTCATCTTCGGGAGAAATTCCCCCGGAGTTGGCTGCGACCTTAGATACTGTGAGGGACCACAGATCTAGCCAGGAGACAGCCTGGAAAGCTGCCATGGCGGTAGATTCCAGGCCAGTGCCTCTTGCTGCGAGAACCACAGGTTCTCGGACAGGAGCTGCTGCAGAGACACACCCGGAGTCAGCCTGGCTAACTCCGGGTTCACTGTTTGGCGGCATCGGGTCTTCAGATGGCACGTAAAAACGCCGCTGTCGCAGCAGAGGAGGTGGAAGCAGCTTGCTCGACCTGCCAGACTTGAGCGAACCGTCTTGTCCGGAGACAAGCGATTCAACCTGGTCCAGCACTGAGTCCGCAAGCTCAGAACGCGGCAAACCCACCGTCGGTCTGGGTTCCCTCTTCGGGCCCCAGAACGACTCGAGCCGGGACGTGGGCTCGGATGGTGGGAGACGGCGATCCTTCCGCGAGGTCGTTGTGCTGACGAATCAGCGCAATAACCTCGGCAAAGTTCCTCTGGATCTCAGGAGTGACTGCGTCCTGCGGAGTCGGACCGTCCAGTCCCTCAAAACAGGAGCATCTCCCGAGACCCTCCTCCCTCAAGGGGAGGAACAGCGACAGACCCCTCTCGGTCTCCTCCAACACCTGTGCGTACGACCTGGCTGGCCCGAGAACCGTGCCTGGTACGTACGACGACGTGGTGGGATCCTGAGGGGCGCACCCCTCACGATCACTCCTCAATACCTCGCCCCTCCCGGTGTAGCCCGAGGAGGTTGAAGGTATGGGAGAGGCAGACCTGACGCTCCCTCCTCGCTCGCTGGCAGAACCAGCGGGCTTGGAAGACTGCAGGCGATCGCCAACCCGCGGGTGGTGGCGATCGAGCTGCAGACCTAGTCGAGCCGTCTCGCTGTGGAGAACGGCTGGACCGAGAACAGCGGCCCCGGTCTCGTGTGTCAGAGGAGCTGGTGCTGGTCGCCGTACCCGATCGCTCTCTGTGAGAGTGACGGTCAGGCGACCGGCGAGCTCCACTGTCACGGTGAGATCGGTGCGTATCCTCACGGTGCGTCAGTTTCGCTGGTACCAGCCGTGGCTGGTGCCGGCGAACGGGGGGACCTCTTCCCAGCCTCAGCCCGTGGCCGGTCATGGACCGTCACGTCCGCCCGGGTAGCCAGCTGCTCGCCGCGAGAGCGAGAGCTGGTCTGGTGAGAGTCGCGTGAGCGGCTGTCACCAGTCTTCCGCTCCGTGCCGTGAACCTGACGCTGAGCGGACTCAGAGGTCTGGTTCTTGGCTGTACGGCCGCTGTTAGGCGACCGTACACTCGGTACCTCTCGCGAACGAGAGGCCGAGACGGACCCTGCTGCTGTGGCCGAACCACTGACAGCAGGTGAGGAAGTGCGGTGTTAGCCGGCACTCCTCTGGTCCCCGTAGTCTTCTTCCTTGCGGAAGAAGAGACGGGTCCTGCCCCGAAGGAGCAGGGTGACCAGCGGAAGAACCCCCCGTCTCCCCAGAGCGAGACGGGCCTTAGAAGTTCCCGAAGGAGACTTCTTAGGGGGGGGGGGAGGCGACCTTCTTCTTCTTCGGCGGGGGAGCCTTAGAAGAAGAAGGGGAAGAGGCGGCAGACGACGACGACGACGAAGAAGACGATGAAGACGACGACGACCACCTCCTCCTCTTCTTCTTCTTCTTCGTCAACCTCCTCAGGACCGACGTCAGATCTGTCATCCAGAGCGGAGCCGGGCTGCTGTTGCCGAAGCACAGGGACGGACGCACCTGTCCGAACAGATCAGCATCGGGAGCAGCGGCGCCAGGAACAGGAACAACATCAGCAGGTGCAGGCATCACAGGAACGGCAGAAGAGACAGCAGGAGCAGGTACAGGAACGGCAGCAGTGGTCAACGTCACGTCCGTGGACAGCAGCTGGGCAGGTACGGCAGGTACGGCAGACTGGTGTAGGCGGTCCAGATGGGCGGACCAGCGGCACAGACATCCTAGGTACCCGGTGGGAGGTCCAGGGGCGAGCTCTTCGGGCACACGAAGTCCGGTCGCGGCAGCACGGCAAACCAGGTGGCGGCATCACACTCCCCCGAGGTACGGCGACTGGCCACTGCACCGATGTAGTGGGTGTCACAGAGACCGCGTGCGGGGTGTACACAGGTGAGGAGGTTGAAGCGTAGCCGGTGTTGTAAGGGTCGTGGTGGTGGTCGTGACCGTAGCATGGGTGACCGCCACGGAGCCAGCGAGATGGTAGAGCAGCCCCTGGACACTCGGCACGCCCTGCAGCCCCAACGATGCCCACACCTGTCCGAGGTCATCTTCGCGGCAACCGCACCTGAGGAGGCAAAAGTCGGGTGATTAGGGGGATCCTCTACCCGTTCGCGCGAAGACGAACGGATAGAGGACCCAGAGTACAACTCGACGTCAGGGTATCTAGCGCCCTTCCACACTCGACAAGTCAGGAGAGGAGAAGGAAACCTAGAAACCCCAAACCCCCCGAAGGGGAAGGCGCGATACGTGGAAGTGATGCGGGCGGCAGGAAAGAAGACGAAGTGTCCGTCACCAAAGGAGTCGCGGGAGAGCTTTCCGACGACTCCTTTGCAGGCCTTCGCTTCTTCCTGCCCTCATACAAAGGTCCACTGCGCCTCGACCAATTATTGCAAACATCACATGGCTCGGCTCGGGTGCATTCGCGCCCCCGACACCGAGCACACAAAATATGAGGGTCTATCTCCGGGAAAGAGCGGAACTTCCCGCATTTACGCCCTTCGGTACCCGGGCATAGTCTCCGTGGGGTAGCGAGGACGAGGAGATTCCATCATTAATCAATAACACTTCAAATAATATGAAAAGAGAGAAATGATTGTACTTACAATGAATTCTTTCATACACAAACACAAACCATATACTCAAGAAAGCAAACGACGAGAAGCGGGCAGAGAGCGTCGAACACACACGTCCACTCGCGTGAGGCCGAAAGCAAAAAGTGATTTGTTTACCTCCCAGTCGCGCGCGCGCGCCAGTCGGACAAGCAGTTAACTACCCGAACCCCTGTTCGAAAGCTTACGACCTATCCAGCTGCCGCTAGTACCTTCCTATTGTAAAAGGACCGAAGGTTTGTATGCCGTGTCGGAACAAATGTAAAATATTGATGTTTTACTATTTATTTAAAAAATTATCCAAGTGCACGCTTCTTAGTCGTCGTCTTCTACCAAAACAGTTGTTTACTAACAAACGTGCTGGTAAGTTTCCGTGTTCCGATTGATGTGATGAAAATGCCCCTAGCGTCTGTGGGTACAAGTGGTGTGCGGATTCATCACAGGAAATAGGAAGTTTATTGACACAAGCGACTCCATAAACATCGAGATGGCATCAATCTTCTAAATATTTCGAGTTGTAAGTAAAAATGTTGAAAGCGTTTTGTGTGAGATTTGGACTGCCGTGTACACCCCATTTAAACTATCTGTTTAAATCTAAAATTTGGCCTTAATTTCTAACTTTGGAGAAAATACTTATAACTTCAAAAGGAGAGTAGAGGTCTTTAGCTCCGTTTCTCCAACAAGAAGTCGCGACTGATGCCCATCTCCGGTGTCAGAACGCGTTATAATGTACTTTTTCGGAGGGTGGCAAGCGTTGATTGTAGGTGGCCGGCCTGTTGGCCTGCAGTGGTGTTTTACCCTATTAGGTAGTAAAGTTTAAAAATACCTGGTGCTAGCATATTGCAAATAGGTTATTAATCTATTAATTTAAATTTATCAACGACAAAATAGACTAGGCTAATTAGACGTCGTACCTTTGGTTACGCCTCGGTCTATACCTACCTAGGCTAGTTCAGAATAGCCTAGTATATGAATTAGTTCATTCCAACGATAGAGATAAAAAATACTTCTAAAAATTAAACAGTGATAAAAGAACTCTAACCCACCTTTTATACAGGCTTAAGAAGGCTCTGTACGTGTGTGACACATAACATTAATGACAATTTTACTTTCGGCGACTGGAAGCCAGGAGGAGGACCTGTAGCAGTAGTAGTAGTAGTAGGAGGTCATTACCTATGGAACGGCTCCTCCCTCGCTTGGTCTTTTGTAATTTTGATTGTATTTATTTAAATTAAATGAAAATGCTGTAATAACTTAACTTTACATCCTAATGGCCTGCCACTGACCAGGAACTAAACAGAACTTGATTTTCCAAGTGTTTATTTAAATCAAAATGAAAATGCTGTAATAACTTTATATGCTAATGGCCTGCCACTGACCAGGAACTATTCAGAACTTGATTTTATTTAAATTACTTATTTAAATTAAATGAAAATGCTATAATACCTTTATATTCAATGGCCTGCCATTGACCAGGAACTATTCAGAACTGATTTCCAAGTGTTTATTTAAATTAAATGAAAATACTGTAATAACTTTATTCAGAACTTGATTTTCCAAGTGTTTGTTTAAATTAAACGAAAATGCTATAATAACTTTATATTCTAATGGACTGCCATGACAGGAACTATTCAGAACTTGATTTTCCAAGTGATTTTTTTTAAATAAATGAAAATGCTATAATGACTTGATATTCCAATGGCCTGCATTGACCAGGAAACTATTCAGAACTTGATTTTCCATGAGGTTATTTAAATAAACGAAAATGCTATAATAACTATATATCCTAATGGACTGCTACCTTGACCAGGGACTATTCAGAACTTAATTTTCCAGCCCTTCCTGCTTGGGTAAATGATTAGTGTGATACGAAGGTTTTTTAAATTATACGAACTTTATATGTTTAAGCTTCCCTTGGATGAGCAGCTAGAGAAATCATCTCTACCAGAACTAGATCGAAAAAGTCATGTTGCAGTTTGAATTTCAAATAACAGAGCTGCGAATCAAAGGTAGCAGGGTTGAATAACTTTCAAATATCACCCGGAGATGAGAATATGGCAGAGTATCGCCCAGAAAGACTATATTCATTGGGATCAATAGTCCAGAACTGAATGGGGACTTTATGGACTTCCAATCGTCTATATTTCTTTCTATTCTTGTATCTATATATTTCTAAGGAACCAAGAGTATCATCTGTCTAGTTTTTTTTACAATTTACCTCATTCATTTTTATCGGTCATTTTAGGTTCAATAACCTACATTTACGTTATGTTTATTTACAAACAATGCCATTGGAAACCATTTTATAGGAACAAAAGTCTGGTTTCAGCTGAATAAA
Organism: Macrobrachium nipponense; assembly: GCF_015104395.2. Classification (NCBI taxonomy): domain Eukaryota; kingdom Metazoa; phylum Arthropoda; class Malacostraca; order Decapoda; family Palaemonidae; genus Macrobrachium; species Macrobrachium nipponense. The sequence continues at coordinate 2,715,563 of NC_061101.1, read as the reverse complement.
ATGCCACCAAAATGCTATCATACACTACCTGTTTCATCATCATCTCATCAAGATTAAATATTCCTGTAAAGAAGTACGTATCTACAGCTATTTTATATATATAGATTTAATTTAGTTATCCAATTGAATCTGATATCATTTATGATCAAAGGCATACATATACATCACGAGAGATATAAGTTAATTCTGCAGTAAATACTCTCGTCAAATTCATCCTATATCTTAACCATGATAGCTGAGGGCAAAGTTTGTAACAGGTGAGAATATATATATATATATATATATATATATATATATATATATATATATATATATATAGTGTGTGTGTGTGTGTGTTTGTTTGTTTGTTTGTTTAAGCCTGAAACATATTTAAGTAGTGTGATTTCTTTCATATGAAGAAATTGCAAATATTTTTGTTCCCTTATGCTTTTGTGACACTGTAATAGAATTCAAATATGTCTTCTTTCTTTTGGAAATCTTTTTTTTATTCATGGATACCAAAACCAAACGTATTATTAAGCGACATTTGACGGTTAAGCAAGATACGGTCAAAGTTATACAGGGTGTCCATAAAGTCCCAGTACCATTACAAGTATTAATTGCTCAGAATGGTACTGGGACTTTATGGACACAATGTAGTACATCCTTATAAGCAACATACACGCTACGTAAGACTATCAATTTGTTGTTCTGAGATAAAGGACTTCGCCATCGGTACAGTTAGACATCCCATCCTTTCCAGTAACTCATAGAATCACTATATACTCAAGACCTTCAGAGATTCTGTCCTAAGGACAAAGGGAAAGAAGAGCTTGCGTGCAGACCTTATACCTAATCCCATTTCATTACGAGATCAGCAACGTACCATTATACGCGGATCGACGCGGAATCTTTCGCCGGCACTTGTTTTTTTCCATGCGAAGGACTGCTACAGGACCCCTGCTGGAACAGATGAATAAATGGGCTCATTTTTAACAAAAGACAATAGGATTATTCGGTCTGATTGCTCGAATACACTTCCTGGCCAGCAGGTATACGTCATTAGATGGGGCGAGTTCTTCATTGTTATGATGATTCGGCTTAGTACCACATCTTTGGCCGGCATTGTTTTTAAGCTGGAATTGCCATTATCGAAAACAGGATTGATGCTATGCTCCTTTCTCTAGCCTCGTGGAGATATAAGTAGCTCCGTAAACAGTAAACGACTCAAGGTTTACATCTGTTTGTGTGATTGCTCACATAAACCTAGTCTTTGTGGTATACGAGTTTGCGTCTGTTTTTGCTGTTAGATTAAGCAGGCCTTATGCCGGCGATAGAAACCTATGCGAGAGGAAATCACGGCTCTATTTTATGAACTGCCGTTACGGAGTTTGATTCCAGAATGCAAAGAACCTCTAAAGCTTCATAAACAAAAATGATGTAGTATCCCATAAAAAAAATAAAACATTACCAAAACTTTATCGACAGACCCTTTGGTTAATATGAATAAGGTCGGAATCAGCCTAACCCCTACATTTCCTTGCTATGACAAAGCATGTCTCTTTATAGCCAAGGCCAATGTAGGCACAAAAAAAATAAAATGAAAATAGTACTGACAGCGGTGAATACGATGGCTGATCAAATAACGTATGGGAGCTTCAAGTTGCGACTGAGGAACCATAGCCAATGCCTCTTCTATTGTCGCAGGTTCTTTATTCTGCATTTCCTTTTCATTCCAGTGTCATTTCAGTCTCCGTCTGCTGAATCGGGGATGAGACTCTCATGCGACTAAATTACCATAAAATTAGCTACTTTATACGCCTACACAGTGGACGTTTATCAGCAGTGGATCGAATCCGCCCAATTAAACACAGCGCCAAATCACAGCGCCCTCACACTTTCACTTGTTCCGTAGTTTCTCTTCACAAGCTGTGTACCCATACCTTCCCCGGTATCTTGTAAACTCATCAGTGCCTGGATTCGTCCTGTTCTTCAGTCTCTCCACTGTTATCTTAGACCCACAAAAAAAGTTTTAAAGACTATGATATTGCTAAGACTTTCTCCTCTCAAATTGCTCAAGTCTGCCTCTCTCCTATCACCTACATTCAACAACTCTTCTAGACTTTAGACACCTCGACACTTGCATCTTTTATTTTCATATCCATTCGCTGATTAACTTATGTCTCGGTATTAACTTGTATTTCTCTCATTGTCCCCTTATTTCCTTTATCTTTATTCTTTTTCTCCCTCTTTTTCCTTCTTGGCTGCTTTGTTCATAATCCTTCGCACCTTTTCTTTAACCTTTACTTATTTTCCATGCATATTTTTCATATATGTACGTAATTCCCATTTACTACACTCACCTATCTTAATCATTTTCATAGCCACCTTGAAGCCCTTTCTCTCTATCATAAAATTCCTTGTAAACTTTTGCTTTAATCAGATAATGATCAAACATATCTCCAGCCGCTATCTAGTACCATGTTCATTCATAAGTATCTATTCGTTTGCATTGTTACTTTCAGCCAAATAACTTACCTTTATGTTCATTACCAGATGGTTGGATATCACTCAATACAATACCTTTAAGTGAAAACGTCATATGGACCTCGATCTCCTTGATGGGAGTTGGGGGGCGGGGGATGTAAACAAGGGAGGACGAGTAGTAGTAATTTTCGTTTGGGGGGGAGGTATAGGACTACTCACCCAAACTGCCTCGCTAGTCATGGCGTTGCGGGCTCGGTGCAAGCAAGTTCTGGAACTGTATCTTACAGCTTGTTGGTCCACCCTAGTTCCTCCCACAGTTTATGTATACATTGCAAACTAAATTACTTTTCATTGTGTGTTTACAAACGCCTTCGGTGAGGAAAAAACAGTAAACTAAACCCGCAAGTTGCTTGCTTGCAATACGACCTCGTAAGGCATGCAACAAGGACTGCTTCAGTGCAAGGAAGCCTCAGAAAATTCTTTCAGTCATGTCTCTGATAGAGGGCCCTCACAAGAGGGTTAACATGGCAAAGGAGCTCTCCGAAGTCCTGACGAAGAAGACTGATGTACTGGAAGCCAATCTGGATAACTTGTTCCTCATAATGGCTGGTCTATTCGTGTTCTGTGAGTCAACCAAATCTAGTGTTTTTTGTCGGCTTTTGTTTCAGAAACTGCAGACTGACAAATGCGTGATACTACAGTACCTTTAAAAAAGCATGTTTTAGCTCCGTGATCAACATAGAATAATTATAAATCCTCGCATGTTGATGCCATTTTGTTTAGCATGTCTTGGTTTAGCTATACCGTCCGCCATGTTCGAGCTTATAAATATGTACATCGTCTTTCAGTGTTCACGCATGATCTGTCATATGAGCTTGTCAAAGTCTCAAGGTTACTGGGAAGACGTTGTACCTATAAATTATCTTCCAAAATCACAGCTTCGGGCCATACAATTATCATCACTCAAGATGGCGCTGTGAAATCGCAGTGTCCAAGTTCGAGTAACTTCACATCTCCGCCATTTTGACATTAGCCTAAGTCTAAAGCCGAATATTCCAATATCAGGATGGAAATCTTTCGGGAATGGGGTATTATGTGATACCAACATCTTCAAGCAAAGACTTTTGCCCATATTCTGATAAAATCTTGATGCATTGTGTCACGAACCATGAATCTTTTTCACGTTTAACGGAAAAATCTTCACCTTTTTATTATTATTTCTCTCATGTTCCAATGATCATTTGGTTTAAAAAATATTCGTAATTATAAATCAGTAGAATATATCTAATTGATAAGCTATTATAATAAAAAAAAAACACATAATGTTATTAAAGTGGTCTCTAGTTTGTGCTACCATCTGTCGCCCTTTCCAGAAGTTATAAAATCCCACGGTTCGAGAGGAACTTTTTCTTTGGCCAAATTTGGCCCGGGGCTCCATCCCTCACCCACCCATAGGTCACGTTAATAAGGGGTAATGCCCCAACGTTAGTTTAGGTCACTTAAGACCATGGGTTAGGTTAAAGAAGTTGACATTAGCGGTTGACTATTCGTCATGCTGGAAATGTTTCATAGATGACAGCACAGTAGCTTAGCAAGAGACTAGTACTGCATTTTACGTAAACCAAGGTCCATTTACATCAACTTTGATGTAAACAAATGCCAGTTATAATAATCGGTAACTTCTAATCCGAATGAACGTCATAGTAAATGAAATAATATAGAAATAATATAAATAACTGCGCTCGATGTGCTGTTTGGCGTACCATAACTGATCGTGCTACCTATTTCCCCAAAGATCTGCTAAAATCACTTTGCTAAACATAAAATGATACAATTCGCTGAATGCAAACCTGTTTAAACCCGATACAAACGATGAAGTAGTCTGGTTGTGACTTTTATACTATACAATAATATACACGTGCTCGTATGAACCACACCGCTTGGGTGAGTTAGTCACATACCGTATCCTTGCGCCATGCATAATTGACCATGTGCTAAAGGCATCTATAAAGATTCTGTTTTCACAAAATGAAAGATGAGGATTTTTATTATTCTTCATTACGGGTTATGACGCACTTCCAGTCGAAGGTGGGGGGGGGGGGTGGTCGGGTACGCGCCTGAATTTTCCTAGAAAAAGCGTAAAAACATTCCTGTTCAAGGTTCAAAGAGTTCAGTCGATTCTGAGACGTAGCCAGGCAGATGATTCAGGTGGAAGGATAGTTTGTTAAAAGTAAATATTGTTGCATTTATTTACATTAATGTGCGCATAATAGAGATACTATGACATTCCTTCATGTTTTTAATTTATATTCTCTACTTTTTTGCATCTACAGGACTTCTAGTAAGTGTTCACCTAACTCTAGTACTATACTTATAGACCTATGTTTAGGCGCATGTGCAGCAAGATTTCTCTGTCTTTAACAATCTCTCATTATTCTGGGCATTTATAAGACTTGTATACTTACTGAAACTTCACTACAACATCTTTTCCAGTTATGCAATGCGGATTTGCCTTCCTGGAAGCCGGTTCTGTGAGATCCAGGAACACCACAAACATTCTGATGAAGAATATGCTGGACGTTTGTGAGTAGAAGATAGGTGCCTTTGCTCTTCTCTTGCCAGATAAGTAAAGGGGATTTCATTTTGGGTCTGTAGTTATTAATTTTGGGGGAATTGTGACCTTATAACAGATTGATGCTTGGATTTAATGATCTGATGATATTTATCAGTTTTCTTCTTCTTTTTCTTCTTCTTCTTTTTGTGTGTGGCGGTGGAGACAGTCATAAGCGGCGTCGTGTACTGGCTCGTGGGCTACGCCTTGGCATTCGGCGAGGGTAATGGCTTCTGCGGCGTGGAATTCTGGGCAATGGTGGGCGTGACCGACGAAAAATTGGCGTTTTGGTTTTTCCAGTTTGTGTTCGCTGCTACGGCCGCTACGATCGTGTCTGGGTCCATGGCTGAGAGGTGCGCTTTCGGTGCTTATTTTGTCTACTCCACAGCAATCACAGGCAAGTTTGAGTTCTCTTTGGTGCTTGTTCCATATGAATAGGGTTCATCTTCAGAGTTGTAACAATAATAATGATATTATATATATATATATATATATATATATTATATATATATATATATATATATATAAATTTTTTTTTTTTTTTTTTTTTTTTTTTTTTTTTTTTGCCTATCACAGTCCTCCAATCGACTGGGGTGGGTGGTATTTATAGTGTGGGGTTCCGGGTTGCATCCTGGCCTCCTTAGGAGTCCATCACTTTTCTTACTATGTGCGCCGTTTCTAGGATCACACTCTTCTGCATGAGTCCTGGAGCTACTTCAGCCTCTAGTTTTTCTAGATTCCTTTTCAGGGATCTTGGGATCGTGCCTAGTGCTCCTATGATTATGGGTACGATTTCCACTGGCATATCCCATATCCTTCTTAATTCTATTTCAGATCTTGATACTTATCCATTTTTCCCCCTTTTTTCCCTCTTTCTCCTCAAACTCTGGTGTCCCATGGTTATTGCGACATCAATGAGTGATACTTTCTTCTTGACTTTGTCAATCAACGTCACGTCTGGTCTATTTGCACGTATCCGTTCTGATACCATAGTCCCATAGGATCTTTGCCTGATCGTTTTCTATCCCTCCCTCAGGTTGGTGCTCGTACCACTTATTATTGCAAGGTAGCTGATGTTTCTTGCACAGGCTCCAGTGGAGGGCTTTTGCCACTGAATCATGCCTCTTTTTGTACTGGTTCTGTGCAAGTGCCGGGCATTCGCTTGCTATGTCATTTTTCGTATTGCACTTCCTACATATGGGAGAGATGTTATTTCACCGTCTATCGTTCTTTGAACATATCTGGTTCTTAGGGCCTGATCTTGTGCGCTGTTATCATTCCTTCAGTTTCCTTCTTTAGCTCTCCCCTCCTGTAGCCATTGCCATGTGTCATCGCTGGCTAGTTCTTTAGTCTGTCTCATGTATTGTACGTGCATTGGCTTGTTGTACCAGTTCTCTGTTCTGTCTGTCATTCTCCTGTCTCTGTATATTTCTGGGTCTTCGTCTACTTTTTATTAGTCCTTCTTCCCATGCACTCTTTAGCCACTCGTCTTCACTGGGTTTCAGATATTGTCCCAGTGCTCTGTTCTCGATGTTGACGCAGTCCTCTATACTAGTAGTCTCTCCCTTCTTCCTTTCGTGTTATGTATAGTCTGTCCAATTTGCTCTGGGTGTAGTGCTTTGTGTATTGTCATATGTTTCCGGTTTTCTGATCTATGCTGCGGAGTTAATACCTTCGTCCATTCCACTATTCCTGCGCTGATCTGATTACTGGCACTGCCCATGTGTTATGGCTTTTATCATATTTCCGGCATTGAGTTTTTGACTTGAGTATCACCTTGAGTCTCTGCAATATTATTTCCTGATCGTGTCCTCATCTTCTTGGTGGTAATTTTATCCCCTCCTTCCATTATTCCCAGGTATTTGTATCCAGTGTCTCATCTATGTGTTTGATGTTGCTCCCATCTGGTAGCTTTATCCCTTCAGTTCTCGTTACTTTTGTTTGCCTTTTTGTATGTTGACTAAGGTGCAGTTTTTCTATTCCAAACTCCATCCTGATGTTCCCCAGATACAATCCTTACAGTCTGGATTAGGGTATCTATTTCCTTGATGCTCTTACCATACAGCTTGATGTAAAGTCCATGACATCAGGATGGTTGATTCTGTTGCCTCTTTTCTTGAGTTGGTACCCGGCATCCATCCTCTGTAGTACTTTTGTCATGGGAATCATGGCTACTACGAAGAGTAGTGGGG
>NC_061101.1:2636441-2706441 GCF_015104395.2 Macrobrachium nipponense | reverse complement strand
AAATAAACAACGGAGTTTCCGCGAGATCTTTCGACGTTCAAACGTCCTTTACTTAGCAGATGAACTGACTTACATGAGGAAATGACAATACAAGAAAGGTCGTATAACTGACAGATAGGGATTATAAAGAGATTAGTACCTAGAATCCGACACACCTGGAAGATGAGTAACCTTCCCAAACAAGCATAAACATGGGTACAATTAAAAGTTTAAGACAATCTGCTCAGACACAAGGACAAGACAATTAAAGGATTATTACAGGCTGACCCAGCATTCAGAACTTTAGTAAACAAAAACATATTGTAAATACATATTCGCAATATGTATTGTAAATACATATTGTGAATATGTATTTACAATACGTATTCACATACTATATACATACATATACAAGAACGAAGATATCTCTAAGGCAACTAATTTTTATTTAAGTCTGTAATTATATCTTTGAGGTCATTCTTGAAACAGTTACAAAATACAAGGGTCTAAATGAAACAGGCCACGACTAATATTGAAATTACAATGAGAAGTAAGTTGTATTAAAGCAGATTCTAAAAGATTTCGTGATAAGACATCTTTTGACCTTGCAATTACTGAACTACCAATCCAATTTATTTGGTGGTTGTTTTCACTTGAATGAATGAATATTGCATTAGGTGTTTGCCCAGTTTTTACAGAATATTTATGCTGGCTTAACCTTACTTCTAAGCCCTTGCTCGACTGTCCGAGATAAAATGAGGGACAGTCCATACATGGAATTTTATTTATTATGTTGTTGTTTCTTTCTCTTGGGCCATTTTTTATTAACATTCCTTTTAATGTGTTATTATAGGAAAAAACAAGGTTGACCTTAAAGCTTTTAGCAATGATTTAATGGTTTCAAATCCGTTAAAATAAGGCAAACTGAGTATGTTCTTAGCAATTTCCTTTCTCTGTGTTACTTACACTATAAAACTTTTTTGCGCGGGCTTTATTATAACAAATATCTAATATATGTGAAGGATAACATAAATCTTTCCCTATTTTTCTTATGTATTCAGTTTCTTGATCCAAATATTGGGGACTGACAATGCGCAATGCTCGTAAAAACATAGAAGTAAGGTTAAGCCAGTATAAATATTCTGTAAAAACTAGGCAAACATCTAATGCATATTCATTCATTTAAGTGAAAACAACCACCGAATAAATTGGATTGGTAGTTCATTAATTGCAAGGTCAAAAGATGTCTTATCACGAAATCTTTTAGAATCTGCTTTAATACAACTTACTTCTCATTGTAATTTCAATATTAGTCGTGGCCTGTTTCATTTAGACCTTGTATTTGTAACATGTTCAAGAAGACCTCAAAGATATAATTACAGACTTAAATAAAAATTAGTTGCCTTAGAGATATCTTCGCTGTATATGTATGTTTAATATGTATTGTGAATATGTATTGTGAATATGTTTTTTGTTTACCAAAGTTCTGAATAGCTGTCACCTATAATAATCCTTTAATTGTCGTGTCCTTGTGTCTGAGCAGATTGTCTTAAACTTTTAATTGTACCCATGTTTATCCTTGTTTGGGAAGGTTACTCATCTTCCAGGTGTGTCGGATTCTAGGTACTAATCTCTTTATAATCCCTATTGTCAGTTATACGACCTTCTAGTATTGTCATTTCCTCATGTAAGTCAGTTCATCTGCTAAGTAAAGGACGTTTGAACGTCGAATCGAAAGATCTCGCGGAAACTCCTTTGTTTTTTTTCCCTTGTGGCGTTATACCTTTATTTATGGATTTATCACGTTCCTAACTTTCGTGATTCAGTTATACATACTTTATATATATATATATATATATATATATATATATATATATATATATATATTATATATATATATATATATAAATGGTTTATATATATATATATATATATATATATATATATATATATATATATATATATATTATAATGTAAGTTGGAATGCAATTATAATTGTGGTAATATGATTAATTCACATCAGAAACTGTGTATCATGGTATGAAATGTTTGTTTCTGTGTTCAGATTTCCCAAATTTAAAGATAACATGCTTAAGTGATCCACTTTTCATTTTTAAGTACCGTAACACAGAGAGAGTGAAAGCTCATAAGCCTTTGGAAGAGAGTTGTTTTTTGCTCTTTGAGAATCTTAGCCAAGAATTTTTCTTTATCGATGTAAACACATCACGGTCGAGCCTGTGAAGGAACAAGGGAGCCTTATTCATAGACATATGTGAACGCAGTCAAAGAGGTCTTGTATTAGGTACCCCTATAGAGTTGACGTAATATGTTTTTGTCTTGAACTAGATACTAATCGCCCATACGCTTATGGGGTGAGAGAACCTTATTCATTTGCTTTTGAGGGATAGCGGCGTGTGTTATAGTCTCTCTCTCTCTCTCGCTCGGTTGCGAGGCTGTTTCAGTAACTAACGTAACAAGCTGGTCACTCATTTTATATAATTCTTAGTAATATATGTGTTGTTTGTGGAATCTGAACATAGTATTATTTTTGTTAAATCTGTGAAGGCGCCCACGAAAATAGTGAAAAAGTGTAAAATTGTAACAGGCCTTTTGATTGAAGCTGGCAGCTGTGTATCGGTATTTTTACAAATGTTTTGAAGTGCACTTCTGGGTTTTATCATTTCTAAACATTTATCTTTTGCTTTGTTCTTTTGACATATCCATTTTTTTTTATGCTTAATGTTTGTACTGTCAATGCTTTAATTGTTTTCATATTATGCATTATGTTTTTCTGCATTGTCTTTATTTTTTGTTTAATTAGTTTGATTAATATTCTATTGTGTACATTTTGAATCTTACACTTGTGAATTAACTTGCATTTAATTAAATTTAATTTCAAATTTAATTATTGCTTTATAATTTAATTAATTAATTTTCTTGATAAACTTTGGTTTAATTTTGCTTAATAGTTAATTCAAGAATTAATTAAACTTTTGTTTTCAAGTAATAACAATTTCCCTGAGATTGTGAATTTCACTTACAAATTTTGAATTTAGAAATAAATTTTTGTCTTTAAGATTTATACGAGTATTTCATTGAAACCACCAGCATGATATTTTGTTGTCTAGGTAGAAATATAGAGTGTAATTGTGACGTTTCCCACAAATAAAACAGAATCAGGGAAATACTTAAATTTAAACTTTGCACGAGTGATGCCCTTTAATTAAGATTACCTCACCCTATTTTTTTAATGAACTTAGACTGATTGTTTTCTTGACTGTTCAGTTAGAAAAAAAAAAGGGATCACTCTTACCTTAGAGTATTCAGTCGTTTAGTCTTTGTGATGAAGGGTTCAAGGGTTGTCTGTCTGTTTAGGTGGGAGGGGTAAGTAACAACCAGGTACTTGAACGAACTGGTGCCCTTAGTACAAAAGGGGCGTTCCCAGACCCAGGAATAAAAGGGTCTCTTGTATAGCAGTACAAATGGTAAGTGTAGTAACCAGATACTTGGCAGTTTGGGTTAACAAATATTAATGGTTCCAGACACAGATCTTTGACTATTTCATGCACCAAGTATTAATGGTATCCAGACACCGATACTCTTGCCCCCCATCCCCCCCAAGTATTAATGGTAACCAGACCCAGATACTCTACGCCACTTTGTGACTATATATATATATATATATAATATATATATATATATATATAATATATATATATATATATATATATAAACCAGAACTCTACCAGCCAATGGTTAACAGTAGCTATATGTAAAGGTTTAAAAATTCTCAAAAATGTTCCGGAGAAGGAAACATCTTAGATCTTGGAGGGACGTTCAAAGCCAGGACACGTCAAGAAAGCAGATAAAAGAAAAATAATCTGAAGGAAACTGGATTAATGAGAAGACTACAACCACGGTTTAAGACGAAAGAAAAAAACTGTAGGTCGTTTATGGGTACTGAAAGATTTAAAAGCCCTGTTTGTTATAGCAGTAGATTTCAAAAATGAAATTAATTTCATTCAGAGATGATGGCGTACAAAAAAGATAGATACAGTTTGGAGAGAGAAGAATTACCAGTTCTGCAATACGAAAAAGCTAAGCTAGAGTAATCATACTGGACTATATATAACTTAAACCACCAGCCATAAGGATATTCTTCCATGCTAGAGGCTATCTAAAGATGTATGATGAAAAATAAAGGATAAACGTGTATATACGGCAAGTATGAAAGAAGAGACGAGAAATCAATAAAACGACTGGGTTAAGAAGAAGACGAGGCTTCAAAGGTGAGCCGTACATAGGTAACACCCCCAAACTCTACAGTCAACTCAGCTGTCAAGTTTATGACGTTTGGGACGTTCTGGCTTTCGTTTTTATGTTCTTTGACGGGTCGCTGGCAATTGTGGAAAGTGTTTTGGCCTTGGAATAAGGTAAAACAGTCTTATAGTTTATTAACTGTAAGGAGATTTGATTGTTATATAGTATAATTTAAGAGTTGGATTTATTTTTGCCTTTCGAGTGTGATATGGTTAAGAATGGCGTGTCGTTGCCAAGGGTAGGTTATCCTGCCTGCCTTCATTTAACCTTTACTACCTATAGCCTAACAATGCAATGCTCTAAAATTGATATTAATTTGAATCGTATTTACAAGACAAAGTCACCAATAGAAGTCCTATCTAGACAGGAAGAGGATGGGGAATATAGCAGATACTACTAACCCATGTCGAATGAATTGTTCAAAATGCTCCAATCATTCTTCATTTCTTACGTTCATATTTGCTCACTGGTATCATTCACTTACTCATAATTTATCATACTAATTTTTGGACACTGGTATCATTCAATTATTCATAATTAATCACTAATTTATATATTTCATTTTCATTAGGGCGCTGAATAATCCTCATAGGTTCCGGCGCTTGGTCCTCAAGACCTGAATTTCATAATCAGTCAATCTAATCAAATAAGCACAGTCAGAGATTACGCTCATCTTTACTGGCACCAATTTTGCAGAGGCTAAATAGCTAATCCTGAGCTGGTCATGAGAGTTATCTAATGTGAGCTTTCTAAATCAAATCAGTTTAGTGCTTAGGTCAACCTGGGTCATGCAATAGGCCCCATTTTGGGTAATTATAGCTAGGCAATAACTGCAAGGAACGGGGTAATTCTAGGCAATAACTGCAAGGAACGGGGTAATTCTAGGCAATAACTGCAAGGAACGGGGTAATTCTAGGCAATAACTCCGCACAGACTGCAAGGAACAGTCCCGCAAATACGAAAGCCATTAGGGATTGGGATGTCAAATGTATTTCGCCGTACTTAGTACTGGCCCCTGAGGATTAATTACAGTCGACCCCCCAAAAAATAACAGTTAATTCTTAATAAGCAACCCAAATACTGTAGGAAACTGTAATTTCCAGAGAAATACTTGATACGGAGTTATTAGGTACCTAGATCTACCCCATTTTGTACTACTATGATATTTTAATTTCTGACCAAATAGCCCTAACGCCAGGAGGAAATGAAGGTTTTTAGGGTGGGGTAAATGAAAAGCAAGAATATGATTCCAACAGGAGTGTATAAAATGCATAAACCATATGATAATCTGTCAGATAAAGAACACAATCAATGCCTATAGTCAGGGTCAATCACAAAACACTAGGCTACAAAAAACAAAGAGGTTACACCGCCAACAATGAGGATGGAACTTAACCTAACCTAGCCTCAGGTGCCAGGTCGTACTTTTTCTTTCATGTAGGTCAGTGACTAAGTTAAATGTATAGTAAGTGTGAAACAGTAAATCATACACTTTTTCCACCACATTGTAAAGTGAAGGTTATAAAAGTCTTTTTATCATTCCCAGATTTGTACAAGCTTATAGCATCACAGATTTAACCGCCTCCCTACCAAGTAGGCTAGAGGATGGCAACTATATCTCCACCTCATCCTCCAAATGATCCAGATTTGGAAGTTAAAGTTAAAAAAGGTAAGAAATACTTAATATATTTGCATGAAATGCAGGATTCGGGTGAGTCATGTGCACAACAAACACTGTTTAAGTCAGGGCGGTAAGATTCCTTAAAATACTAACCCCCCAAACTTATGGTATTTGTTGAAACAACACAGAAATAAATTTTCGCAAGAGTATTGCCTTTGGGAACCTTTTTGTGGTATGCATAACTATCAAAAAGTACTGGCTGTCGACAGTGACTTTAGTATATATATATGGTTCTTCTCATATTGTAATTGGCTTTATTTTTGTGTCCCTCGGAAAATTCTGTTTTCCTTATGTAAATCGATATTCCTTAATGATTTATCATTTTTAACCTGACAGTGATTATATCATCTGCAGCTTTGGAAAGAGTGAGCGAGAATATCCACATATCTGCCAATGAACCATCTCTAGCTGTATATCGTCTCCAGGAGCACGTCAGACGAGCATTACCACCAACAGTCACTCGTCGACAGCATGTCACTTCACTTCATTCTCAACTGCAGGGCGCTTGTTATGATGTGGAGTATGCCCTAGGGTATGATAGAGGAAAGAGTTGGATAATTCCAGTGTTCTTGTGAAGCTTACTTGAATGGCTTAAATTTTGTTAGGAATTATTAAGAATTTAGTTTTTTTTCATCACAACCCTATTGATGATCCCTTTTCAATGTTATTGTGGAAAAAGTTAATATTTTCCTTACAAGTTCCTTCTTAGTTGTGGGTATTATCATCTGGATTGCTGGCTTCATAACTACAATTGTCTGCGAAAAACTAATTTTTATATACTGATGATTTAGATTTTTTAGCAATGTGGTTTCATTCCAGTGTTTTGTGCATAATTTAACTTTTAAAACACGTATATTGTTGTTTTTTAAAAGTTACTGCGAAGTACAGTACATAACAAGACGAAAACTGTGGCCTTCAGAGACAATAAAGAATAAGCATAAGCAAATGATAATATTAGAAAAATTTCAGAAATGAGGTGATGAATGCAAAGTATAATATACTAAGTACTCAAGTCCAGATAATGAAATTGAATGAAGTGTAAGAGGATTTAAAAGATAGTACTTGAGTGCACAGGCCAATGATGCTGATAAGACCGTGCTTTCAGGTACTATCATTGATATTACGGTAGCCAACATAATTACTAATGAACAGAGCACGTAATAATGTCACCTGAGCTTCTTGCGGCGCAGAAGAGTTGAGAGACCCAGACTACATGAATATGAACTTTGAGACAGAAGGCTGGAGATGAGTGGGGATTTGTGGAAGTGAAAGCATAAGAAAAACAAAAGGGACAGAATTTCATAGAGGCGGCAACGATAGTAATGATGGTAGACCTCAAAAATCTATAAAAACTTAAAAATTACCTTTCTTTGAAGTAGTTCTTATATATTATCAACAAGAAGTTAAATATATGACAAAATTAACCATGACGGCTGTGCGTGAACTGTGATGCTCTTGTTGGTTATTTGTTTCATTGTGGATTCCATCTTGCTCTGCTCTTGCTATTGAAGTTTCAAGAGCTGGCAACTGAGGATTACCTATCTTTTCAGGCTTGATTTACAATAGCTGTTCAGATCAGCTCCGTAAGGCATTGGAATCATTGGGTTAAACCTATGAAACAAGGGCAGTGTTTTGTGTGAAAAGTAAGGCATCTAGTGAAAATTAATTCACCATTAGTATTTATATAGTAGTTATTGTTCAGCTTGTGTATGATCTGCCCTCTATAGTACAGCTGTGAATTGAAAATTAATGTTTGTGTGTAAAAAAAAATTATCCCAGATTTGCAATGTTTCTTTTCACATATTACACCCCAGCAGTGAAAATAAATTTTAAATTCATAGATTAAACAAATACTTAATAAAATGCTTATAATTGATATTACTTTAACTTAATATGTAAACTGGAGTTACATGGTAAGAAACCTATAGAATAATTCCAGTACAGTATACAGCATCACTGCAAAAAGTTATGTGCATAAATGTTTCTTATAGTTTTTAGATACACCAGTTTTATGTTCAATTATAGACTGTCATCCTTAATGATCAAGTTTAACTGTGTGTCAAATGCAGTAACATTTAATTTTGAAATAATATTGTCCAACTTTTTAAGTCTTGATTATTATCAAAGGTTCAAGAAGTATGGTAGTACAGTAATTTATGTAATAAGTAATTTCCAATTAAGAAGACTAATTGGTCAACCTGATTGAGACATGAGAATGGTATTTGTACTCTACAATCAGTATTTCAAATGTGTTTAGGAAACAAAACTGCAATTGTTTATAAAAATTTTAGAAAGTTTACAGTTTGTGTTCATCTTTTACTTTAGTGGTGTGAAGACTTTATTTTCAATGCTTGTCATAACTTAGTATTAACTATCCTTGCATGCTTTCAGAGCTGTGAGGGGAATGCAAGATTCAAATGAAAAATTCTTATCACTTGTTGAATTGTTGAAGAACTCGATATTTCTTCGTCAGCAAGCTCAAATTCGAACAGACTCGAAGGTTAGTATCTTCTTGGTAATGTTTTTTATCATTAATAGTTTTTTTTGTCATGGAATATTTAACATATTTTCTTATTAGAAGAGTAATATACTGTAGAAGTAGGATTACTCAGCTTCTTTAGGGTTGAACCTGTGCTAGATAACAAATAATTCTGAACAATGACGTTATCTTCCTACTCATTTCTGAACATTTGTCTTTTATGCCACTGCCATGACTTCTAATATTGAAATAGAATATTTATGATTATAGGTAAAATGTACGTCCAAATTTGCATTGAAAATTATTGATTTTTTGTCAAAGTACACCTATAATAACCACAATGCATAAACATTATTAAGTCAACCCTGAAGTAACTGGAATATCATCTGACGGAAGAGGATGAAAGGAGCTATTGATATGTTGGGTTTTATGCCACTTTGCCTCTAATGGATTTGGACAAGTACTTTTAACGATGGTATATGACATCTATTTAAAAGCTAAAGACACCAAATACGTATGTGCATTTGGAGCACCATTTCAAAACGTACACCTTTTGTTACTAGTGGGCTGATCATTGTTCACTTTTGGTGTGGTTACTGAAACCCAAATCCTCAGTTTGATATCAGAAAGTAAACTTTTACATGATTTGAAAATGAAATTTAAATTTTGGCTGTTCTGCACCACTTTCCTCATACGTACTTCATTATTACAAAGCTCCAACCCCTGGGGTATCCAAATGATTCATTCCAATCTTTCTATTAGATTGGCTGACACTGACATCCAGTATACCATATCAGAGTTCTGAAAAGGTAAAGCTTTGCACTAGTTCATGTCATTTTCTGTTCATTACCTTTGAACTGTTTACACAACCAATAGTTTTCAGGTGTATAGTATTCATAAGAAAAGAAAAATTATTCTCTCCCATGATATCACATTTATAAAGTTTGAAATGCCTGAAGCTTTGGCTTTTGTTGCTTCAAATCTTTTCAAACTTGACTTATCATGAGATGAACTCAAAGTGCTGCGAGTTGAAGATACCAGCGCATCTTCTTCGACTTCAAGAATTTAAGTGATATCTTGGTACATTTTCTCTAGGCCCTGCAGTGGCCTCTAATCTCTTCCTTGCTTATCACCTCTAAATTTTCTTTTCATTTTACTCATGATCCAGTGCAGACTACAGCCTACACACCTTTCAACTTCTCAGATAATTTGGACTTTATCTTGTGCATTTCTATACTCCGGCAAGGTATAGACACACTTCTGTTGGGACTAATCTGCCTAGGTATAAGTGGGACCTACCCATTTAGTTGGTTTAAGGACTTACCCATTTAGTTGGTTTAAAACACACACACAATTTAAGGGATGTCACATCCTTTAATGGGTTAACTAAATTACAGCTCTTTAATACATTATACTTGGACCACCATCCCAGTTATGAGGTTCACATTCTGCTAAAGTAACCATCTCACCCAGTTACCTGTACTGTAGATATGCATTAAGCTACAAATATCTTATTTGCTTTTCCTCGGAATTAATATATTTTTCATATATGTTAACCGAAGGAGAATTTTTTGTTGATAATAATTTCGTTGGCTCCCGGGCATGAACCTAGGAACCAAGAAATATGGATGCATAGTGAAGCGCCTTTAACCCCACATTGGTTTTGTCTATGTATAAATGGACAGTTTACATAAAATGCAAACCATTGCCTTGTGCCAATATCCTTTCTGTCCCTTCACTGTTTTGGCGCCAGGCCACATTAAATTCAAGAGTAAAACTTACATTTGTACAGAAGAGTTAGAGGTTAGGTTAGTGATCTGGGGTTTGCCCCTAAATGTGTCAGAGTCTCTCAGCTGTGTGGGAGAAGGGGCTCTTTTAAGTTAACATGTATCCAGTCATATGCTTAAATGGAAGAGTAAGGCTATGTAAAGCAGTGGTGTGTATTTGTGAAACCTAAAAATATAATTTTTAAACATTCTTGTTGGATATATGGTCTAGTAGTCTGCTTTGAGTTGAGTGCAGTAAATTACCACAAGTAACCTTTAATACTAGTTAAAAAAAAAAAAAAAACAATACCTGTTGCTATGAAAGTACTGTGCAAACTATATATTTAGTTTAACATATATTTTTTCAGTCTTATTGATTGATAATCCATGCTAAAGCGCTAAGTGTAATTTTTATACTCCATCAACATTTTCTTTTTTTTGTGACCTTTTGAAGTAACCTCTGAAGATTGTAGTGAAACTTTCTTTTTGTTTTAAGTTATGGGTACTGCCCCCAAAGTTGCAGAGCTTTTCATCAGATGGTGTTGACAGTTTGAAACAACAGATTTTAACATCCATTTAGTGATTTATGCAGTTTAGCTTTCTATTTGATTTGGTTTCTCATTTTTGTATTATTTTTGTTATTTTTTATTTTGTTGCTTTATGTAGTATCATTTTTAAAAATTCACTTTCTTGCATGTTTCAGACCAAAAATAGCTCCTATCAGTCCCATTAGTTGCACCCAGATTGTAAAGATGTAAGTACAGGTTTTTATTTCCTATGCAGTATTACAAATATTGTTTGTTTCTGAACATGGCTTTTTATTATTTTAAGTTTACAGGTCTTTTCTGTTGCCTTTACATGTTTTGCAATTGCATAGTAAGTGAAGTTTAGATATTTAACATTTATCCCCCTAGAAGAGCTTTTGTGTGACATTGACTACTGTGCTGTTTCACCATACGTATTTTATTATCATTTTATCATATCTTTTGCTACAAGTGGTGAACAATCCTCTTTCTTGTGTCTTTTGAAGATGGTGTACTTCAAGTTCGTAGACGTTTTACAAGAAATATGTTTATGATTTCTTATAGATATTTATTACTAAAGCATATACCTTTTTATGAGTTTTTAAGTGTTATTTTAGAGTTCCCTTTCTTGAAAACTCTTGATGTTAGTTGAAGTAAGATCTCACTGATTTTAGCTCAGTTCCCAGCATTCATGATGTGAATTTTGTATAGTAGTGCAGACAAAATATAACCCACAACTGTGCCCTTGTACTATATTTGTTTGGATGTTGTTATGAATAGGGGTATTCTTTATACTACGTCAAAATTTGTTCCAAGTAAACTTAAGAGTTGGCATCTTATTAAAAACATTATCAGTTCCTGTGACTGTTCATTCTTGCATTCAAAAGATGTTGGTTTAAGAGCAATTCAGCATCACTACTATTGGTATTTTTGAGTAATTGTAGTGGTATTTCTTAAAGAATATTTCTTTTCCTGAAGGTAATATATTCACATGGTATTAGGAAGTCATATTTTCAATGTTAACTTTTGCAAGACTATTGCTATAAATTTTAAATATGTGAGATATTACTTAAATATCCTCTCATTGAAGAGAGTGGTGTGGTAATCTGTAGTTAGAATGTGATATTGTGAAAATTCGAAAATGGCAAAACAAAAAAAGTGTCTGTGCTAGACTGCTTGGTATATTTGGCAGAAATGACCTTACAAGTGGAGCTACATGTTCAAACATTTTTTGTAAACTTATGTTTAACTATTTTTTTTTTCATGTAATTTCATTACAGTGCCTCAAGGGAGGGTCATCTAAAAGGCCAAAATTCTTTTTGGTTCTAAAACTCTTAATTGTGCAGAATCTGCAAAAGGTCATCAAGCAAAATTATTTCACATTTTATTTGACGACGGGAGTTGGATAAAAATATTACAGATGGTTTCTTAAATTTCCATATTAAGAAAAAACTTAAAATGACTACAGAGAAGAATTTAAATTTCCCTGTTAATTATAAAAAACCTTGGAAATTAGTGCAGAATTAATGCGTATATTGTTTCCAAATCAATTATTAAATTCTTATGTTAAGGAGAAAGTTTGAAGTGACTTTTGAAAACCATTTGGACTTCCCTTGTGGTGCACCTTTATAAAGGTGACGGTCCTGTGTACAAGTTTTAGCCTACTGGCTATGAACAAATGGTTTTGGTGACGGGTATCAAATTCCATTCTCAGACATAAAGACAAACTACGTACTGTGATTAAATGATTAAATTCTTTTAATCATATGTACTCATGTATCATCTACCATTTTAAGACTTGATTTTAATCCCAATTTCATGTATTCACATCATATGCGAAGTAAAAACAAAATGTTTGCGTGCTATCTGAATTGCAGTAGAAAGGCTATGTCATATTTGTATCAAAACAGTAGGGTTGACATCTCCATAATTATTGATATAGATTTTTAAAATATGAAATACAGTTACAGGCTATAACTGATAACATTTTAGTAAAATAAAATATAATAGCATTAATGAAAAATTAACTAAAAAAAATATAATTTTATAATCGGTACATATGAACTGCAGTGAACCATTGAAAGCAGCAGGTTTTTTTAATTGAACACATCTGTTGTTGGTTAATGCTTCTTATTGGATGTTTAAATAAATTGATACTGTACCATTTTTAGGAAGTTTTGTTTATGTACAAAAATAGTTGTGCACTTTGGTGATTTAAATTTTCCTTTAAGAGGAGGATAGTTATTAACATGATGGAATTTATACTATTTGTAAGGGATTGCTGCAATTTCTTCAATTAAAAAAAAAAAAATCCTTAAAACCGACTTCTAGCAAAGTGGCTTAAGAATGGCCACATACAGTAACATTAAAATGTATTGCATAAGATTAATGTAATAGTTCCCTTAAAAAAATGGAAGGTACTTAGGCCTATGTGAGAGGTTAAAGAATGGCCCTACTAAAAAAGAAAGTATGCTCCAAACTTTGAGTTGTGGGGAAGATGGTTTGAAATTTAATGAGAATAATTTTGAACTAAGTGCAGTGGTTTACAATAAGAAATTTAGTGTCATTCCAGTAAGAGAATGATTTAAATGTCCTTACAGAAGCAAAAAGGCAGCACACTGTGCCATGCTTCCATTCATTTTTTTTTTTCACTTGTCGATAACTTTTTTATTTCCAAGTTCTTCGGAGATGAAGAGTCAATTCATTCATGCATAATTTTTTTTTTGTTTCTTTTAGATTGAAGAAGTCTTCCTTTCACCACAACACAGACTTCCTATAACGTCCAAATTATCTTATGAGCAGCTTCGTAAGTTGGCCAGGCTTTTAATAAACTCAACCCACTCTTACTGTAGTGGAAAGAAGCCCTTTAGAAGAACATGCTTTGTGGGAAATTTTGAAACTATGTTTTTCCTTACAGTGTCTATTCAATTAAAAGCTTTAGTGATTGTCCTAAAGGTCAAAGAACCATTAATTCAATGGAAATTCACAACTGCTTTTGCTTTTAGGTCCAGTACTGATTTCTGATTCAGTTTGCCTCATGATGTTAAAGCCCTTTGAAGCTTTTAGGGTTAAAGCATTTCTTTGTAACATGCACTGTGCTTGTATAAATAAGGATTTTTCTTTGGTATTTTCTCATTCAGGAGAATCAAAATGATCAGGTATTGTGCAGTGAAGTACAAAATGTACCCTTATTTTCCAACCAAGCTTGTAGCCTTGTTAAGACATCCATCACTCATTCCTGGAGGTGTACATCAGGGAAAGCTTTGCAATTGTTTCTGATATATAATTTGTTTAGCAGACAAATCTATCACACAGAAGAGAAGAAACTAGGTAGATATGTAATGTAGATACAACGTTGCTTAGTCTTGGTATTGACAACTGTTTCTATTAGATGTAAATGCCTATGACAAACTTGCGTCAAGCTTCCTTTTTTCTTAAGATATGGAAATTTAATTGCTTGTGTAGTTGGGTATATTAATTGTAGCCTTTCTTCAACTGAAGTTTTCAAATTCAATGAAATGTCAGATTTCAGTTCACAGTATTTCATTGTACATTAAATTGTTTACGTACAGGTATTCTTATTTTTTTTTTTCAGTTTACATACTTTTGATTACAATTTTGTTTTCATGTGTAATTTTCATAATGCATACTGTGACATGCACTGACTCCTCATTGTACATTATTAGTAAAATGTTTTATTA
Organism: Macrobrachium nipponense; assembly: GCF_015104395.2. Taxonomy (NCBI): domain Eukaryota; kingdom Metazoa; phylum Arthropoda; class Malacostraca; order Decapoda; family Palaemonidae; genus Macrobrachium; species Macrobrachium nipponense. The sequence goes on along the minus strand of NC_061101.1, from coordinate 2,691,991 downwards.
ATTTTTGAATGTTTTGTAATGTATTTTCAAGCTTATTTGTAAACATTTGAATAATAGTTATACATACTATTCTTTGCTCTTTTTTTAGGTATTGGAAGACAAAAATATATTCAGATAGTTATTATTATAATTGAAAAATTTTTAAACAAATCTTGCTGTATGTAAAATAGGAAGTACGTAGTCAGACATTTCAAGTGGGTAATAATAATTAAAAGATCTTGGCTACTGTAATGTTTTTTTTTTTTTTATTACACAGTCAGATTTCTGTTTTGTACCCAACAACCTTTTGATATAAGACAAATGTGCAATGTATGTTCCTCTGTCCTTTGTTCTTTTTGATTTGGTATTGTATTTGCATCGTGCAGTTTTTCAAATGTTTCTACTGTTTTGGCTTTTTTAGATGTTGGTGTGGCCAAATATACCAAGTGGGGTTTCACAAAGAATTTTCTTGTTCTTGCATATCAGTTTTTTTAACTTTTGCATTTTACTGCTTTGGATAGGAAATTGAATGGAAACAGTTCTCTTCTGAGCAGAGACATTGGTGCTGTTTGAAAATGGTTATTGTATAGGAGCACCAGTCTCTTAAATTATCTTTTAATAGTCGTGAACGTTTTGTTACATTATAATGCAAATTCCAAACAAAATTATTACTGCCATGTTTACTTTGTTACCAGTATCTGCAGATTTCTGCATCATGTTTTTAGTAAGCAGAAGATTATGAACATATAAAAATTTATACACTTGTTTTCCCACCTTTGAGCCAGTGTTCAAAACTGTCTGAAAGATAAATGATACATGTTGATAAAAACTTTTGTCATATCTTGAGATTTTGAGTCTGTTACACCGAATTATTACTGTTGTTATACTCTTCCTGGAGTAGTTTTATACTCTTCCTGGAATAGGTAGTTTACTTATTACTGTACACTTGAAAGTAAATGCTTGCCTTCACTGATTTATGATATTCATTTACTATACAGCTCACTGTCAGGTTCTTGAACATGTACAATTTAAGCTTAGCCAAGTTTCATTAAATGCTTAGTCTCATCAGCTGATTGTATAATTTGAATTTTACTTAAAAGGAGTTAGTACTTACATTACAGATAACAAAATCCCAAATGGAAAAACATTGTAATATGTCGGGAGTTTTCTAGAAAATATGTTAGCAATTGTAGTATGGTATTTACAGAATTGGTAGCAATCTGATATGGAATAATACACTGTACTTGGTATTCCGATATTTGTATGTTATGGATGTGTGCTTATATTTGTAAGGACAAATCCTGATTATTTTTATGTGGATTGTGGACTTCAAGTTATGTAGAGCTTGGTGGATCATTGTGAGAAAGTTTAATCTTTGTTGTAAGTCAGATATCAAGTCAAATGGTGGACTTGCTGGAAGAATTCCTTACTTTTAATAAGTCAAAAATTAGAGAAGGGAAAATGCAAAATAGACAGAAAGCAATGCTACTGTGGTAGTGACAGAATGCTTACACATAAAGGACTTTGTAGTATTTCCTGCATTGTACACTATAATCACAGGACTAGTAGGGAAATACTAGGCTACTTTACTTAAATGCTTCCCATTCTTTCAATGATTGAGGTATTAATTTGGACATGACTGGTGGTAGAGAGTAAAAAGTCATCATCATAGTCTTTTATTATTATTTTTAAGCGGTCTTTCCCCTAAATGGGGTTAGATTTGAAATTAGTTTTTTTTTTTTTTTTTTATTCTTTCTGAACTGTTGCATATAAGACCTCAATATATATGAAATTCAAAAAAATAAGGCCCTAAAGTCACATCTGTAAATTATATAAGGTTTTAGTAACTTACTACAAAATAGATTAAAATGGAGAGTAACAGTAGAGGGTAATACTCTTTGCAAGCAATTGAAAAAAAATGGGGAATTGAAGACAAGAAGAAGTTCAAACTGTATTTTTAAAAAGAAATCCAGTGGCATTTCAGCACACACTGGTAAATCACTGATGTTACAGTTTCATCATAATGTATCACCGGAAACTGGGATATAGCAAATATATGAAATAATTGGTGAATAATTTGAAGTAAAATCTTAAGAGTTGTGTTGATTGTATTTTCTTCTGAAGAAAAATATACCAAAATAAAATTATGAAGGCAATGCTAAATAAAATCAGTGTAAGTAAACTACCAACTGAAATTAATCATTGTTGCATTTCTTAACCAAAGATGTCGGTAACGTATTCGTCCTTGTAAATCAGTATTTTCTGCTTACCGTTTATCCAAAACCAGACAAGTAAATATGTATTAAGAAAGGGTTGCAATGTTGTATTTGAACAACAGACTAATAATAGTCTCATGCCACTGTAATAAGCAACAACCTTGGGTAGTGATTCCATTAAGAAATTTTTTTCTGCACTGTATGATATTAAAATTGCGGTTGCTATATTCAAATGCAGAAACAACGAGAACCAAGCATGTACAAGCGACTGTCATCACACATTACCATTATAGATCTTCCCGAACCTACCAGATCTTCCAGATGCATTTCGTGAGACCGCGTCAAGGGTCGAAAGCGCCCTCCAACACGCAAGAAATTCGTACGAGAGCCACACACGTAAAGGGGGAAAAGAAGGATTCCACAGAAAATCAGGTAGTAAAGAAGAGGAGACGAGCGACGAAGAAAAAGATAAGGCTTCAAGTGAATGATGACGTAGTTACATGATAGCATCCAGTATTTATGTTAATGTTTGGTAATGTGTGAATAAATAAATTTATATTATGTGATTTGAATGAATGGAGAAAAATTTTCATGTTTAGTGTACTTCATGATTGCATGCGTATTTTTCAAGGAAGATAATGGAGTAACATATCAGCAAGAATTGCCTGTTATGTATTATAATTCACTGGGATTTTCATTGCTTTTGACACGTTTGAATAATTCTGAATATCTTCAAATATACATATTATACAGCATTACCCAGTACATATATTACCTTCTACTTTCTGTTCATGGTATTTTAATGTTATTTTATCAATTTAAAACATTTTATCATTTAAATCATTTATTCCTGTCCTACCTTTTTACAGAATTTTGAATCTGATCATAACTAGAAGTGTTCTTTGTCTGTGAAGATATTGCCCTCAATTTTACTCAAATATGGAAAAAAACTGATTCCATTGATATTGCATAATAACTAACTAAATTGTGAAGAGATGTTCACTATTGAATGTGTCCAGGACTTTACCACCCAATGGTTTCATACAATGAAATGATACACTAAGCAGCAGTTGCAGTTCATCGTAAATCATTGTGAATGAAATGATACCACTAAGCAGCAGTTGCAGTTCATCGTAAATCATTGTGGTGTCATAATTATGAACTCTATAAGCTGTTCCATTGGAAACTTAAGAACTTTGACTTTGTGTTTGGTGGGTCTTTCCACACCACTACTTAGTGGTGCTCTTACTGTAACCTGGTTCAGATGTGTTGTTCATATGGTTTTATCATGGTTATTCATCTGCGATGTGAGTAGGTTATGAATGCACATGATACGATGGGCTTCACACCTCCACAATTACTCAATGTCAATGAAAGAAGGGAAGGCCTGACCCTTTACACGCTAGCATAATCTTCCCACCATTCGTTCAAACCCATAACTGCCGATTCACCTTAACCCTAAAACAGCTGTCCCAAGAGATCCATCTGAATTTACAGTGCCTGAAGAGTTGTCAGTACACCAAGATCAGACCAGTACTGAGGACAAGGTTTGGCATGAAAGTTTCCTCTACTACATTAAATAATCCAGTTATACAGCACAGAAGGCTTGCCATCCAATTCCAACCTTCCATGAAACCTTGCTGCCTGATGTCTAAATCTGTTTTTTTTCCTGATAGCAGTCACCAAAGGTATGTCAGTTGGACACCAAGAAGGAAAAGGAAAATTAGGATAGACAGATTGACAAAAAACAGGTCCATGTCTTTTGCGCTTATTCTGAACTTGCCTTATTGTGTGGTAGAACCTACCAGGGTAGAAAACCTACCCCATAACCATCATCCAGTTCTTCCTTGCGCCACAAAATCCACCAAGGCAACACAGTACTGATCCATAACTACCAAATACACTCACCCACTAGAGCTGCCAAGTCTTGCCAATCTTTTTCTAATATGAGGGAGATAATCCTTATACAGTAGTGTTATAAATGCCTGGTGTGCTATTCATCATGGCATCTGTGCTCATCTTACAGTCCATTGCCTAAAATCCAACTTTTACAATTACCCAACTCCTTGGTTTAACAAAATATTCCACTCTAAAATTAATATCTTAAATTAAAATTCAATGACTACCATGCAATGTAGGGTACTATATTGTACTACTGTTGAAGGATGCTTTTATCTTTTTTATTAACTAGTTACCATTACAAGACTGATACTAATTTTAAAAATGATTTAATCACGTTAATATCTTATATGCACAAATACAAAATTTTCCTAAGTACAGTCTAACTAGGTTAAAATGAAACATAACACTTCAGACTCATACACATCAACATGTCTATTTAAACAAATCTTTATGACTGCCATGCCAAAAGTAAAAATAAGGAACTAACTGCATTAGTGGTGCTTCAGTTTATGATAGAGCAATGCCAAAGTAATACTGAAAACCCCCTGAAAATTGCTCACATCCCTGTAAAGAAATCAGTTTTTGTTGTCACAAAATGACACTTAAACTTATGCTGGAAACCCAGTGTTTCTACTGACACTAAGAGAAGCATCTCGCAACACAACCATCCAGTTATTACCCATTTGCACTGCAATGTGGAAAATGATATTGTTAAACTACAATAAAGTTTTGTACATACTTACCTGGCAGATATATACTTAGCTATAGTCTCCGACGTTCCCGACAGAATTTCAAATCTCGCGGCACACGCGACAGGTAGGTCAGGTGGTCTACCTTACCCGCCGCTGGTGGCATAGTACGAACCACTCCCGTAAGCTTGTCAGATTTTTCTCTTCCACCTGTCTCCTAAGGGAGGCTGGGTGGGCCATTAATCGATATATCTGCCAGGTAAGTATGTACAAAACTTTATTGTAGTTTAACAATATCATTTTTTGTACATGAACTTCCCTGACAGATATATACTTAGCTGATTGGCACCCTGGTGGAGGGTAAGAGACAGCTCAATAATACAGGTAAGACGGGAAACAACTAATGTTGTAGGATATAAAAACCTTGGTTCTCACCTTTTCAGGATGAAGACTTCATAGATACTATCTCTGAGTCTGCATTGCCTGGAGAGCTACAGCTAGGACGTGACCTAATGCTGAAAGACTCTCGGATCTACCACTGGGATATGTGATCCCCTATTGTGGTAGAATCCAAGTCGGATGCTGTTAGAGGGACCTTGTCCGCTTACCTAACAGATCCTTACCACTACCTCTGCAAGGAGCCAAAACCCACCAGACCACCTAACCAAAATACAAAGGGTTAATATTACGACAAAAAGAGGTGCCTCCTGCAACCTCTTTCAGACAACCAAAAAACAACAATATAAAATATAGGGTAACATATAAAAATTTACACAGGATAAGTTTCAGCTCCCTGCCCCAGCACCGAATCCGCCGATACGAAAGGACCCAAGGCGAAGCATTTATCATATGTGATTTTTACATCACGTAAATAGTGGTTTGCAAAAACCGATTGGCATCTCCAAAAAGTCGCCTCCATCAAGTTCCGCACAGACATATTTTTTCTGAATGCAAGCGAAGTTGCGATGGCTCTCACCTCGTGAGCTTTCACTTTCAGTAGTCTTAAAATGATCTTCCTTACAGGCAACATGGTGCCTCTGTAATAAGGCTTTCCTCCAGAAAAAAGGAAAGAGCATTCTTCGACATGGGCCGAGTGGGTCCTTTACGGAGCACCAAAGCACATCTTGATTTAGCCTTAAGTTGTTTCCTTCCTCTTAAGGAAATACTTCATAAATTCTCATAGGGCAAAGAGTTCTTTCAGGCTCTTCCCCTACTAGAAAAGATAACTACGAACTTCAAAGCTCCTGGGCCAAGGGAGTGATGGTTTTCATTCTTTGCCAGGAAACTTGGAAGAAATGAACACACCATAGAATCTTCCTTAAACCCTACATTGCCCTCAATAGCTTGGAGCTCACTCACTCTCTTAGCTGTAGCTAGGGCCAAAAGGAAGATAGCCTTCTTCGTCAAATCCTTGAAAGAGGCTAAGCCAGGAGGTTCGAATCTAGACGATCCAAGGAATTGTAGGACTACGTCTAGATTCCAGTTCGGTACTACATGAGGACGCTTAATGGTTTCAAATGATCTAATAAGATCATGCAGGTCCTTATCATCGGATATATTTAAGCCTCTATGCCGAAATACCGCCGCCAACATACTGCGGTATCCCTTAATAGTTGACACAACCAGATGACATTCTTCTTTGAGGAAAATAAGGAAATCCGCAATTTGGGTCACAGAGGTACTGGAAGAGGAAATGTTCTTCCTCTTGCACCAACGTCTGAAGACATCCCACTTTGACTGGTATACACGCAAGGTGGAAGGTCTCCTCGCTCTTGCGATTGCTTTAGCAGCTGTTGCTGAAAAGCCTTTCGCTCTGACCAAACTTTGGACAGTCTGAAACCAGTCAGACTGAGAGCGAGGAGATTTTTGTGGTACCTGTCGAAGTGGGGTTGTCTGAGTAGATCGCTCCTTAGCGGGAGCGATCTTGGAAGGTCCACCAACCATTCCAGTACCTCTGTGAACCATTCTTGGGCCGGCCAAAAGGGAGCGATTAAGGTCATTCTCGTTGAATCGGACTCTACGAACTTCTTGATGGTTAGCCCCAGGATCTTGAAGGGGGGAAACGCGTAGACGTCGATCCGTTCCAGTCTAGAAGAAGAGCATCTATTGCTACTGCCTCTGATCCGATATCGGAGAGCAGTTAAGGATCCAGCCTCTTGTTCTTTGACGTGGCAAAGAGGTCTATGTGTGGCCTGCCCCATAACTTCCACAGGCTCTGGCATACATCCAGATGAAGGGTCCACTCTGTGGGAAGGACCTGATCTTTCCTGCTGAGGAGATCTGCTCTTACATTCCTTTCTCCCTGCACGAACCTGGTGAGAAGCTTGATTCCTCTTTCTTCTGCCCACAGAAGAAGGTCTCTTGCTGTCTCGTACAGGAGAAGGAATGCGTCCCCCCCTGTTTCCTGATGTAATGCCAGAGCTGTAGTGTTGTCCGCGTTGACCTGCACTACCGATCTTCTGACTTTGGGCTCGAAAGCCTTCAGAGCCAACCACACAGCCATCAACTCCTTTCTGTTGATGTGCCAGGCTACCTGGTCCCCCACCCAGGTACCTACACTTCGCTGGTTCCCAGAGTTGCACCCCACCCCATGTCCGACACGTCGGAGAACAACACCAGGTTGGGGGTCTGTGATTGAAGAGACAGTCCCTTCGCAAAGAGGTTGGGATCTGTCCACCATAAGAGATGTTTCTTGATGTCCTGGGATAACGACAGGGAGAACGTCAAATCCTGAGAACGACGACTCCAATTCCGATGAAGAAAAGAATTGGAGTGGTCTCAGGTGCAACCTTCCTAGGGAAATGAATTGCTCCAGAGAGGAGAGCGTCCCCAGCAGACTCATCCACTCCCTCACTGTGCATACTTCTTTCCCTAAGAAGGTTGTTACTCTCTCGAATCCTCGGGCTATCCTTTCCTGCGAGGGAAAAGCCCGAAAACTCAGAGAGTTCATCTGTATCCCGAGATACACACACTCTTGCTCGGAATTAGTGATGACTTCTTGAAATTGACGAGAAGTCCCAAAGCCTTCGTCAATTCTTAGTTACTTGTAAGTCCTTCAAACAACGATCTTCTGAATTGGCCCTTATTAGCCAATCGTCGAGGTACATGGATATCCTTACCCCTTTCAAATGAAGCCATTGAGCCACATTCCTCAAAATCCCCACCGTGAACACTTGAGGGGCCGTCGAGAGGCCGAAACACAGAGCCCTGAACTGAAAAATTTTCCCCCCCATCATGAATCTGAGAAACTTCCTCGAGGAAGGATGGATCGGTACGTGGAAGTAAGCGTCCTGTAAATCCAAGGAACCATCCAGTCCCCTGGACGAAGTGCTCGCCAGCACTGATGAAGGCGTTTCCATCGTGAACTTCTTCTTTTCTACGAAGAAGTTTCAGGGCGCTTACATCCAACACCGGTCTCCATCCCCTGAGGACTTCGGAACTAGGAAAAGGCGGTTGTAGAAGCCCGATGAATGATGGTCTGTCACTAGTTCGATAGCCCCCTTCTCCAGCATCTGATCTACTGCTAGATGGAGAGCTTGATTCATGATGGCCGTCAGTTCCCTTGGGATGGTCGTCAAGGGAGGTCTTTCGACGAAAGGGATGAGGTAACCTCTCCTCAAAATAGAAAGGGTCCAAGGATCCGCCCCTTTTTGGGCCCAGACTTCTGCAAACTCTAAGAGTCTGGCGCCCACCGTTGATTGAAGGACTTGCAAGTTATTTGGGGGCTTTAACAGACTTGGCGAAAGTCTTACCCCTTCTTGAAGGTCTACGACCTCTAAACGTAGAGGTTCTTGATGAAGATGCCCCTCGAAAGGGTTCTCGAACACTTGCCTTTTCCTTCTTAGCCTTGGTAGGGAAGGAAGGGCGCGGAGGTTTTCTTGCCGACTGTGCCAAAAGGTCCTGGGTGGCTTTGGCCGAAAGTGACCTCGAAATGTCCTGCACTCGATGTTTCGGGAACAACTGAGTAGCAGAGGAGCAAACAGCAAAGAAGACCTCTGAGCATGGGAGACCGACTTCGTTAAGAAGGAACAATAAACCGACCTCTTCACGATCCCGGCCCCATAAAGGGAGGCGATTTCACTCGCTCCGTCTCTTACCGACTTGTCCATACAAGACAAAACACACATAAGATCTTCTGGCGAAATTGACTCTGGCACTTCAATTTTCTTGGCTAGAACTCCCAACGACCAATCAAGGAAGTTAAATACTTCTAGCACTCTAAACATACCTTTGAGCAAATGATCCAATTCATTCATTGCCCAAGTCGTCTTAGCAGAGTTAAGGGCAGTTCTCCTTGTCGAATCTACCAGTGCCGAAAAATCCGAATCAGCCGAAGACGGTAGACCCAATCCTAAGGGCTCTCCTGTTTCGTACCAGAAACCAGCGCGTCCTGATAACTTCGAAGGAGGAAAAGCGAACATCGTTTTCCCCGCTTCTTCTTTGGAAGCCATCCCCAGGAACCAAAACTCCTCAGTGCCTTCTTCATAGAAAGAGTTGGCTTCATCCTCACACAAGAAGAACTCTTCGCTGTCTTCGCCGTTGAAAAAAGTGAGTGAGGAGAAGGAGGCCAGCCTAGGCGTAAGGGAATCCCCAAAAACTTGTAAAAGTAGCTCTGTAAGCTTCTTGTAAGAAGAGACAGCAGCAGAAGTGTTCGGTTCCTCATCCGAACCTTCTAGGACGTCTTGTCGAGGTGAGCGCGGAAGATCCTTAGGTGACGAAGGGATCCTAGCAGGAGTTGAGCGAGAGGTTGGAGAACGCCCTCTCTTAGAAGAGTTCACATCCACTGGAGAACGATGAGAAGATCTGGGAAGTCTACGATGAGACTCCCTCTTCGAGGTATACGGAATCTCAGCCGAAGGAGAGGTAGGGCTCCTACTCCGAGAATCCTCGGAAACATCCACAGGGCGCTTACGAGGAGGCGAGCGCCTACTATACTCTATGTGCCTATCCTGAGGCGAGCGGCTGCCAGGAGAAGAGCGCCTATCGAGAGCTACGCGGCTTGCGCCCCGGCTCTCCATACCTGTCCAGTTGCGTACGATCAACGGAAGTCCGACTGGAAGGCGAAATGCGCCTACTAGGAGAAGGCTGCTTGCGAGACTCTTGACGTCTAACAAGAGGGTAACATTCAGGAGAAGGGCGCTTCAAAACTAACGAGCGCCTACTTGGAGAAGGGCGCTTCCGGGATTCCTGGTGCCTACCAAGAGACAAACGGTCAGGAGAAGTGCGCCTAGAAGCGGGAGAGCGCCTACACGGAGAAGGGCGCTTGAAAGACTCTTGTTGTCTGCCCCTAGGAGAATAACCAGGAGTATGATGCCTTAAAAGAGACGAGCGCCTACTAGGAGATCTATGTGCAGTAGGCTCTTGGCGCCTACCTTGCGGGGAGCGGCTAACAGTAGGCCGTCTATCATGCACACGACTCCTACCAGGAGAGAAGTCACGATCCGACACTCGAGGAGAGTGACATCTGGAAGAAGAACGCCTACTTGTATAAGGGCGCCTTCTAGAATCTTGAGGCTGCTGAGGAGAAGTTTCACGCGAGGGAGATGAAGAAATCGCGTGATGAGCAGGTGCAGTGCGCTTACCGGAAGCGGGAATCCAATCTGGAGAAAAAACTTCTTTCTCCATAGAGCGTCCTACCGATGTTTGGCGTCTTGAAATCGAAAAGAGAGCCAGGCGAGCGAGGGCGCTCACTTGCGAGGGCGCGGGCGTCCACTCGAGCGAGGGCGCTCACGCGAGCCCCCACCTTCATACGAAACCTCCCCATATGAAGAGAACGATCCTCTGAAGAGCGGCGCCTAGATCTCTTGATCGGAAGAGAAACGTCCTTCTTCCTACGTGATCTAACTGCTAGAGAGTCTGCTAGCGCCGTGATCTGAGCTTGAAGTCCCGCGAGTACTCTCGTTAGGAGAATCTTCTTGTTCTTCCTCGGAAGCAGCGCCGAGCGCGGAGCGCGAGAAGAAGAACGATCACAGGATTTCTTGGGTTTCTTCGCCTCCACCGACGATTCTTCCGGGAAAACCTCCGGACTAGCCAATCCAAAGGCTGCAGGGAGCCTTCCAAGCCCTCTTCAACGGGCGCGACGCATCGGGGAGTTCCAACCTCTCTTCGGAGAGGGAGACGACGAAGAGGAGAAGCATTGGCGTAGGAGCTCCTTCTTGTAGCGATCCGAGGCAGCCTGGGAGCGTACTTCAGGATCTGCCGAGGGGACGCCTGACCGGTGGGGGCTCTCCCTAGCCCTCCTGCGGCTTTCGACTTTCCTACTCCACTGGAACTGGGAGTCTGGAAGAGGTCTAGGCCTAGAGGCACTAAGGAGCCGGTCAGATGCACCCTCCACAACACTGGGGACACTGCACTGATCACTAACACTCTCCTTACCTTCCAACTGACGAATCTTCTGATCCATAGAACGATTCTTGGCTTTCAGAGCTGCCGCCTCCGAAGGCGAATCTTCGGCTTCGGTGCGGGGAGCCGGGGCTGCAACTTGGGAAGAAGGTTCTAATTCTACGTTAGTACTATTAGGATCCACATCCAACTCACTCATTCTAGATCTGCTAGAACTTCTAGAGGAAGCCTTACGCACTCTATCAGTTCCAACTTCCTAACATAAGAAGAGAGAGCCTATATTCTTCTTCATTCAATCCCTTACATTCATTACAAGGGTTAGCAAAAGCACATTCATTCCCCCTGCATTTTCATGCAAACCGTGTGGGGGTCTACCGAAGCTTTCGGCAACCTCACCTTACATCCTTCATTCACGTAAACCCTAAACAAAACCGAAGTTTTAACTACCGATTCTAGATCAGACATCGTTAAAGAAAATCAAACTCAAAATCAAACCGGTCCACAATCAGCGTATGCCAAGCCAAACAAAGCGAATACGTCACCAAAAGAAGTCCAAATTAACTCCAGGCAAGCGAGAATCGAAAAACTATCAAGAGGAACCGACAACAGTGTTATCGTTCCCGCGACAGAGAAAAATCTGACAAGCTTACGGGAGAGTGGTTCGTACATCCGCCACCCAGCGGCGGGTAAGGTAGACCACCTGACCTACCTGCGCGTGTGCCGCGAGATTTGAAATTCTGTCGGGAACGTCGGAGACTATAGCTAAGTATATATCTGTCAGGGAAGTTCATGTACAAAAATTTGAATACTGAAGTTGAAGCAAAGATAAAATATCATATGACAGCTGAAAGATCCTCTTATATAACTAGTCAAAATTTTATCATGGTAAACTATTTAAGTATATCACTCTTGACTTGAAAGCATTAAAATGATTCATTATTCCATTGGCAATTCCTCTATGTATTAATTAAAGTAAAACCTTTTCTTTATGGTAATAGTTTTTGTTGGTTAACTGTTTTGTCTCAAGTTTACAACCTACTGAACATAGATTAAAGCACTTATTTCTAACAAAATTTCAAAGAAATTCTGTAATAGTACAAGTGAAAAATCAATTCACAACAAAAGAACAAATAATACATATGTACTGAAAACATACAACCAATAAACAGTATGAAAATCTTTTGCAAATAATATAAAAAATAATACATTAATGAAAAAAAATACCTACATATACATTTCCCCAACTGGCATATACTTTCCATTCAGTTGGAAACAACACCTGTTTACATTATATTTAACAACAGTAGTCAATTACAACTGGTAAAAAATGAAAAGCGTTCCCCGTATCTGATGGAGAAGGAAAAATAAACAAGTTCGGTGAACTGTTTCTAACAACACAAATTAAAACACTACAGCACAACGATTTTTAAATCATATTAAAAGCCATATTTCATTTACTTTATCATCACTATCAGTGCGATGGATTCACGAGTAAAATTATACTTTACAAAAGATAGCCACATCCCTATTAAGATGGAAAATTCAATCTAGAGAGAAAAAGTTCTGAAAAGTCAAGTATATAATGCATAATAGATATATTATACACAATAATTCTCTTACAAAGTAGCTATATACTCCTGAAATTTACTAAAAACCCCACTACATGAGCTAAACAAACTAGTAGTAGATCTGATAATGATTTGTGGGCAATAAGAATTCACATTGCTATGCATCAACACCCGTACTTAGTTCATTATAGTTTGGCCAAACCTCCAAGCCAAAAACCTTGACTCGTAGGAGCAGCATAAACACCTGTTAAAAAAGTTGTATATACAGAATGTAAAATTTATTTTGCCATTCTTTTTCAAAGAATCCATTAAAACTATTAAAATTGATAACACTCAAAAATTTCAATTTTAAGTATAATAAAAATCACATGCATTAATGCTATGTACATACGATGGTACGCCTTTCAGTCTCGGTAACTAAAGTGTCTTATCACATGCTGGAAAAGACTGTAAACTCTAATTTACCAAATCATTTTTAATGTAATACACTGACAGCTAAAATGGAATTACATTCAGCATTTGTAAAAGCCAGTTTTGCAAAGATTACGATTCAACTTACTTGGACTAAGTGCTTCAGTTATCCAGTTTCCTTCTCTAATCAATATCTCTGTTGCAGTTTTCTTTCAATTTCTTTATTCGTGCGTGTTTTTACTTGTACACATAATATGCGGATGATTATGCCCTTTTATTTTTGTTTTCTACATATTATGTATATACAGCATTTCTGTCACTACTTACACCACATAATGTACAAAAGAATAATTATACTTTACCCTCATTATACAGTTTTGTATACTACAATACCCAACTAGTCATGTGATCACAAATGGATAAACCAAAACTGAAAAACCTGGAATATTGCAAAGTATCGTGAATTAAAATCTAATTCACAAAGAAAGCATTGCCCTTTGTGAGAAAATGCAAAAAATACCATCTCTTAACATTCCTTTGATTCAACCCTTTTCTACTTAAATAGGTATATAATATGGGAAAATATTTTTGCTAATCCATTACATCTGTAAACATTTCTATTAATCTACTACAGCCTCCTAAGAAATCAACCTACACATCTGATAAACTCTGAAAAGATACCAAGTGGACATACATTTGATTCACCTTAAAAAGATACTATGTGGAAACTCAACATTTACAGTAACTGACTTCAAGATGTCTTAGTTTCCATTTGTACTGTAATTCCTTATAAACAACAACATTTTTCTTAGTTCTTCTCAGTAAAGGACCCAACAATAAAGATGTCTAAATTACCAACTACTTACAACAAAAACCATCTTTTAAGATAGTTGTAAATTCTAAACACTGACGCCTTTCAATGGATAGCAAGACCAATATTAACGAAGGAATCAGTACGTACTTCACTTACCAGGTAATCAAATGCATAAGTTTTAGCTATGGATAGTTTGGTACTCCTAAAATAAACAGACACCAAAGGGATACTGGCATAGAAAATAAAGTTTATATGACCTCAATTCCAAGTATAAACTGAGTTACATTTTCTGCATTTCAAATGGCATATAACTGTACACTACAGATAAAATGACAAATGTATAAAAATTTACTGTAACTCAAGTTAAAAAAACATACAAGTGCTGATCCTAATACACTATACATTACAGTACTTTCTTAGCAAGATAATTTTCTAAACTACTACAGCAGAGAAAGTATAGTACTGTACTTACAGCACCGTATAATCTTTATAGACCATGAGAATAATCCACCATCTAATTTGAGGTAACCTACGACTAGATGAATATATTGATTCAACACATCCACTATGAAAATGGGTAAACTGAAAATAAATTATCTTATTATATCAAGCACTAAAATTATATGCAACATTATGGAACATGTGCATTATAAAAAGATGGTATTAAGAAATCTTTGGTCACATTCAAATCAAAATAAGCATTACAAAATTAGCATCTTACAGGAATTCGTTGTATCATGAATGCAAAGAAAAGAGGTCAATAAGATTGTACCAAAGATCTTAATAATAGTATATAAAATATATCCATAAGCTATAGGTCTTGAAACTAAAGTACTATACATAATAAACACCAGAGTATGTATTACCCTACTTTCCTTCCAAACTTTTTCTCACACTTCAATGCCCAACCAAATACGTATGCGAGCACATAATGACAAAAGCAGGAAACATGACCACATAAAATAAAAACCTCTAATGGGTTGTTAAGTCGTTACATAAGAGGGTAAAATTAACACCATTCAGGCTCTCTATGATTAGCCCACTTAACCTAACTTTACTGAACACATTTGACTAAACTAGCAATGTTTTATTTAATTCATACATTGTTCAAAACAAAATTACCACATACCTTATTGCTTTCATCCCCCACACTATCAAAAATAATTAACGGCTACTAAAATGGTAATGTAAAATGTCAACACGAGGCATGTTGAGCGTTTTGATGTGACCTTCGTCGCCAACAATGGCACTTAAAACAAAAAGCCCCCCGGCAGCCATGAGGTTGACACTACCACCTGCAAAACATAACAAAATGTCATTACAGTTAAGAAAATTATAAGGTAACTGATTTATGCAAATGAAAGTCCATAAATCTGTGTTCTACGAAATTCTGACATACTTTGGAATGAAGAATTCTTTGGTAATGAATGGACACAATCAACTGAGTGCACACCTGGCTATTATTATTACTATTATTCATAGTTTTCATACATCTGGAACATGCCAGAAATCATTAAATTGCTCAGGAAGTCCATGTGTGAAAAACGGAGAAACAGAGCCAAGAGTGAAATAAAGCACCATACAAAATGTACATGTGTTGTGTAACAGTTCTTACTTCCCTTTAAATTTGTGCTGGGAGTTCTACTTTTGTACTGATTCTGAATTAAATCCTTGCAATCATGTACATGTTGCAATGACATGCACAAGGTAACAGACAGACAAGAAAATATTGACCTGTTATATTCATGTAAACAAGACGGTCTACCTTTCTACCACATTAGACTGAAATTGCTTCAGTTGCGCAGAAATTGCAGTGAAGAGGCTACTCTGTCAGATATTAATGGACATATGGATGCTTTCCGTGTACACATCCATGCAAAACGGTCACCCTTTTACCGCATTTTCCCAAGGTCCCTCCGGCTACATAGATGTTACAGACAAACAATAATCTGCCTTCTTGCAAGACAGTCTCCCTTTGTACCTTTTAAGTATGTAACCCTGTGATGACAAGGCAATCATGACACACAGACAAACAAGAGACCTTATCTCCTTTGGTGTGGATCTACACAAGAGGGTATACTTTTGAGCTAAGTTTGATTAACATTCTTCCAGCAATGTAAAAAGTAATTATGGTGGCAAGGAAAATGACATGACTGAAGGACCTTACACAACCTGGAATCTCTTCAATCATGCAGGAGGTGTTGCTATGCAAAAAGGATGTAAAGACATCAGACTAACAGAGTGATAATTAATGTCACTAACCCCAACAATGTCAGGAGGTGACTTATTAAGCATTTGTATTTAAATTTATAGGAAACAATGACAAGTTGGATTTTGGAAAGAAAATAAAACGGGAAGTGTTGATGAATATGTAAACCCTTTCATCATTAAGAATATTCAATTCTACAAGTAAAAGCTAGCCTAATTTAAAGCAGTTTCTAAAAATTTTAGACCCTGCAAAAGATAAAGGTTACATAAAAATCATCAATAAGGATATTTTAAGCATGAAATATAAACACATAGCTCCATTTAATAGTAAATAAAAAAGATAATTCATACTTGCCTATTACACCCAACACTAATATGGCAACGATGGACAACGCATTAACAAGGAGAGTTACTCTTTCTTTTTGTGCACTTTTAACTGAGGAAGTTATAAATGTTGCCACAGCACTGAATAGGAAACCCTGCGGGAAAAAGGAAATTGCAGTAAATTATGATAGGACACAGAATTATGATAAATAATTTCATCCCATGTCAAATTATGAATAACAAGTAGCAAGTGGTGACCTTCAAATTCACCAATCTTGAATAATGAATATATTTAAATAAAGACAAATGACTCAAATAATCTGAATTTCACCTGAGCAACCATGCCATAATCATTTAATCTGCATAGTTCTGCAGCTAAGCAAGGAATGCCAATTGCCCTGCACAGCCAAGAAAAGTTCTTGTGGTATCTTACAATGGATGCGTGATAGTTGGGCAGCACTGTGGGAAGAAATAAACGAGAAACATTTATCAAAAAACCCATCGACATAACTATAAACTCTATAAAACACTGGTGTGATTTTGTTTACAGTCACAGGATACTCTAACTGATCTTAGAAAATGATGCTTACAAACAGTAACATATAAGACTATGTGTTCAACTTCAATCCAGTTCCAAAGAACTCTAGTCCTTGGTTAACCATTGAGAAATGAGCATTATAAATGAATAAAACAAAATGTTTGTCTTTCTCATTCATACATTCTACCAAATAGAATCAAGTGTCCGTTTGTTTAATTCGAGCACTGCTAAATGGAACCACTCACAGATGCTTCATTTAGGAACTTTTTAAGAAAGTACTATACAGTGGACCTCGCCATTTGCTGATTTTTCTGTAAAACGTAAACTATCTGCATTCGTAGAAAATTTGCCTATACGTGTAATTCATAATTTTTTCATGACTAAATGGATTTTTTGTGATTAACTATTAAAATGGTCAGTTAAAGCATTTTTAGCATTGTCAGAGGAGGTCTTTGGTGTTTGAACTGTTAAAATCGACAGTTATAAGCATTATTCGAGAGGTGTCAAGTATTCACAGAATTCAGCAGTTAGCAAGGGGGGGAGGGGGAGTTATGGTACCTACCTCCTATCCAAGGGGTTGACTGTATTAGACTTAAGTTTGACTGATACCAGACAATGTCCATTACCTTAAAACACAGTAATGAGGTCTGTTACTGTAAAATTCTCATTTCAATACAAATGAAAAAATAGTCATTTGTTAAACTTACAACCACTAAACTTCACAACTCCAAGACTTGCAGCCAGAGTCTCCAGCATAAACCACCACTTGCCAAACTGGAAGTCATGTTTCTTAGTCTCGTGAAGCATCCGAAAGCCCCAGACTGCAGACAGGGCTAACACCAGGTCCGATAGTGCGGTTGACACTTGCTTTGACATGGCTATATTTTCTCTAATATCTGCAGAAAAAAATTCTGAAATGATGGAAAATCCCAATACTTGAGAAAATAATGAACTTAAGGCAGAGGTTTTGATTATGCTATAAGACAGATGTCTGTAATGTTTAATATTATGAAAAATGTCAACCACTAGATGACATTTATGGTAAACGACCAAATGGCCACCATTTCCATCGAAATGACCACTTTTTTTCCACTCAACATTTGATTGGTGAAACAACAATATACATACAATTACATCTTCAAGCATACCATTCAAAAGGTAAAGTTTCAACCTTTTGAATGGTATGCTTAAAGATGTAGTTGTATATTGTTGTTTCACCCATTAAATATCTAGTGGAAAAAAAGTGGTCATTTCGAGCTTAACGATGGCCAGTTGGTCGTTTACCCTCATCTCACGTGATTGCGACAAATTCAACGTTTGTTAAATCATTATAATCTCACATGTTTAACAACGAACAACGATATTGAATTGAAAAATCGATATAGAATTGAAAAATCAACATATTAGAATTGAAAAATCGATAGAGAATTGAAAAATCGTTACTGAATTGAAAAATCCCTATAGAATTGAAAAACTGATATAATAGAATTGAAAAATCAATATAGAAAGGAAAAATCTATATAAAATTGAAAACTCGATGTAATAGAATTGAAAAATCGGATCACCTGAAGAAAAGCGACCCCAATACACGCTAGGGTCGCTTTTCTTCAGGTGGAATATATTGGGGTCGCTTTTCTTAAGGTGAGGAATTAACAGGGGTTACAGTAAGGCCATGGCAGAACGGCGCTTCGCGCCTTATCCGCATATTTAAAGATTCTTGGCAAGCTCGGTATGTTCTGGCAGAGGTTAATGTTGCGCTGCGCTGCGCTAGCCACAGGGGTTACAGTAGGTTTGATTATTTTTGTACTGAAATTGTAAGACAATACGTTTTTAATTAACTATTGATTGTTTGTCTAAATTTGGGTTTTTAACAAATGTTTAATAACGTAGTTTTTAATGAATATATATCTTTATGTTTTTCTTATTTTTTCTATAATATTATGAGCTAAAGTGGGTCACCTGAAGATTGGAGACACCAACAAGCAGCGGTCATTTATCTTCAGGTGGAAAATATTGGGGTCGCTTTTCTTCAGGAGGAAAATATTGGGGTCGATTTTCTTCAGGAGAGGTATTAGGGGTGGCTAATCTTCAGGTGATCCGAAAAATCGTTATAGTAGAATTGAAAAATCACACCTTTAAGGTCTGGTTAGGTTACGAAGAGGAGGAGGAGGTCCTAGGTTAGGTTGGGCTCCATTATATAGATAGGCCTCCTATGCCCAAGCAGGATAGGGGGAAACACCAGTGACTACCAACCCTTATCACGGTGGACAGGTCTTACTCACTCGATATTTAAATGGTGAAACAAGAATACAATTACAACTCCAAGCATACCATTTAAAAGATTGAAGTTTCGTCAACATAATGTGATATATGAAAGCCCCATACGAACTAAAATAAGCATGTGACGCTCTTCGTAAAATATGTTTTCAAGGCAGTTTTGAAATCCAATATGGCGGCTACCGTGTGGATGTACAGGTTCTGATCAGTGACGACAACCATCTTTCCCAGCCTTCCCAGCACTCATTTGAACAATGTTAGCGTATATATGTAACATTTATTGATCTTACTCAAGATTGCAGTTGTAATCAGCACAATAAAACAACATTTTGTTGCCTATATTACTGAAAGTATGAAACTTTTTATTCCCGGGGTCATGGTTTGAACTGAATTCATTTTTACCTTGTAATCGGTGGTTTTTATCCTTACTGCCATCACAACTGAAACTCCACAGTGCTTATTTGATTGTTATTATACACATTTTGGTCTCAATTCACTCCACATTGCACTTTAAACAAGTTGCTGTTCCTGATTCCATAGCGCACGCGCCACAAACAGTTACGAACAGCAAACGACAAAACTGCAAAGTTTTATTCCCTAAATTGTTTACTTTACTCGTTATTTAGTTCAACTTTACTTTGTTATTTACAAATTTTAATTTAATTCATCCAATGTTTCTAACCTTGTCGTACATCTGGCTGCCGAAAACCATAGAGGAACGACTACGGATAATTGGATTATATATATGACAATTTGTCGAAAATTGCATTTTTCCTAACTATACAAACCTGAGGTCCTTTAACAATAGGAAGTAGCTAGCGGCAGCTGGAACGGTCGTAAGCTTCGAACAAGGGGAGAACGGTAGTTAACTGCTTGTCCGATCGTCGCGCGGCTGGGAGGTAAACAAATCACTTTTGCTTTGGCCCATGCAAAATACGCAGAGTGAGGGTGGCATGAGGAGGGACTATATGTAAAGGACCTCAGGTTTGTATAGTTAGGAAAAATGCAATTTTCGACAAATTGTCATTTGTTCCGATACGTAATACAAACCCTCGGTCCTTTAACAATAGGAAGACTCACTTCTTGGTGGGAGGAATCTGAGTCTTTTGATGAACAGACTGGTGTTCGTCCATCCCTGGAATGCCTCCCTGGTCGTAAGAGCGAGGGAGGGATCCAAGCCTCTGTCCGATTGATCGGGGTGTGCACCGCAGGATCAATGGTCAGACCTCTGGGCCGAGTACTAAGAGAGAGGCAAGCGTATCTCTTGTACCAGCATTGTAAGAACTTTTTCCTTTACATGAGCAAATGTAAATTAATGGGTTTGTCTCATGTAGGCATCCACTTCTCCCCTTGTTTGGAGAAAGTGGTGGAATACAACTCCTATCTCTGGTTAAATGAGATAGGATGGAGCTCTGTTGAATAGCTTACCTGCATCTGACTCCCTTCCAGCAAGGTAAACGACCGTATCCCTCTGCCCACAGGTAGAGGTAGAGAAAGATGGTGAAGAGAAGCCAGTCACTCTCTCATTCGCACATTCATTCTCCCAGTCATACCAGGAATCGATGCTGTTCTGCCTGCTCGGGTGCTGGGTAAGCTTACACAACGTGTTGAGCAGCCACCACAGGTCCCAAGGAAAAAGTATCCAAGGACTTGTGGGCAATATCCCGAAGGTAGAAGGACGTGAAGGTGGTCTGGTTGGCCCAGACACCTGCCTTCAGGACTGCGCCACGGAGAAGTTCTTACGGAACGCTAAGGAGGGTCCGATACCTCTGACTTCGTGGGCTCTCGGTCGGAGCGTACGGATGTCGTCGCTACCATCAGCCTCGTACGCTCTCCTGATCACCTCACGCAGCCAGAAAGAAGCGTTGTTCTTGGAGACCTTCTTTCTTGGTAACCCCAGTGCTAACGAAGAGGCGTCGACACTCAGGCCTGAGATGTCGAGTTCTCTTCAGATAGCGCCGTAGCGCCCTCACAGGACAAAGCAGCATCTCATCCGCATCGTTATCGGTGAAGTCCAGAAGGGAGGGGATCGTGAAAGACTCGAACCTGTCGTCAGGGATCGAACCGGATTCTGAGTCTTAGCTACGAAGTTCGGGACGAAATCGAGCGTCACAGATCCCCAGCCTCTGGTATGTTTAACATCATAAGAAAGGCCATGTAGTTCCCCTACTCTCGCCGATGCCAGGGCCAGCAAGAAGAGGGTCTTGAGAGTCAGATCCCTGTCTGACGACTCTCGGAGTGGCTCGAAGGGTCTTCGAGTCAAACTCCTAAGTACGAGAGTCACATCCCACGCAGGGGGCCTGAGTTCCCTGGGTGGGCAAGACCTTTCGAAGCTCCATCATTAGCAAGGAGATCTCGAACGAATTCGAGATGTCCAGTCCCCTCAGTTTTAGGACGAGAGCCAGGGCGGCTCTATATCCCTTAACTGTGGGTACTGAGAGGAGCTTCTCTCGGCGAACAAACACGAGGGAAATCCGCTACCTGCTGAAGAGTGGCTCTGAGAGGAGACAAACCCTGTCTACGACACCAACCACAGAAGACGGCCCACTTCCCCTGGTACCACAGCTGCAGAGGACTGTCGGACGTGTCCAGCCATCTCTGTTGCTGCGCTACGAGAAAAGCCCCTCGTTCGCAAGAGATGGATAACAGCCAGCCGTGAAGCTTTGAAGGGTGACTGGACTGCTTGGTGGTACCGTCCGTTCTACGTGTGGCTGGGCTAGAAGGTTGTGCCAAGTGGGTAGCTCTCGGTGCGTCGCAAGAAGAGCCAGCAGGTCCGGATACCAAACGGCTTGCGGCCGTTTGGGAGCCACCAGGATCATTCTGAGATTGGGAGTGACCAGCGCTCGACTGATCACTTTCCGAATCAGACAGAAGGGAGGAAAGGCGTAAGCGAAGAGGTTGTCCCAGGGGTGTTGGAGAGCGTCCTCTGCAAGCTGCCCATGGGTCCGGCAACAGCTGAGAAGAAAACCTGAAGTTTTCTTGTGCCGGGTGGCGAACAGGTCTACGACCGGTCGCCCCCACAGGTTGAAGAGCCTTTCCGCCACGTCTTGGTGTAGAGACCATTCGGTCCCTATCACCTGATCCCGACGGCTGAGCTTGTCTTGCTACTACATTCCTCTTGCCTGGAATGTAGCGTGCTGACAGCTCTATCGAGTGAGCCGTGGCCCACTCGTGCACCTGCACCGTCAACTGATGGAGCGGAAGAGACACTAGCCCCCCCATGCTTGTTGACATATGCCACTACTGTGGTGTGTCGACATCAACACCACTGAGTGTCCCACCAAGCGGGTCCTGAAACTCTTGGAGAGCGTAGAACGCCGCCTTGAGTTCCAGGCATTGATGTGAAGGTGCTTTTCGGTGATGGTCCCACACACCTGCAGTCAGCAACTCCTCCAGGTGTGCGCCCCATCCCTCGGTCGATGCGTCTGAGAACAAGAAGCATCTCCGGGGGGGGAGTGCGTATGGGCACTCCTCTTAAGAGGTTTTGTCGTCGAGCCACCAGGCTAGGTCCTGCCCTCACCTTGTCCGTGATAGCCACGGGAAAGTAAGGAGGATCCTTGGCCTGAGACCAACTCTCCCTTAGCCTCCACTGGAGGACCGCAGGTGAAGACGCCCGTGAGGGACTAACTTCTCGAGTGACGACAGATGGCCGATCACGACTTGCCATTGCTGTGCTGCCTGTTCCTGCCGAGACAGGAACCGGCCGGCTGCCTCCCTGAATTTGCTTATACGCAAGTCTGCGGGAAAGACTTGCCCTGCTACCGTGCTATCAGCATACCCAGGTACTTCATCTTCTGCTTGGGTTCGAGATCGACTTCTCGTAGTTTCACGATCCCCAGATCGCGACAAAACTTGAGGAGTCGATCTCTGTCCTGTAGCAACTGCGAGCGGAGCTCGCCAGGACTAGCCAATCGTCGAGATACCTCAGAAGACGTATCCCTTTCGAAGTTCAATGGGCCCAAGCCGACACCAGAGTGAACACTCGCGTGAACACCTGTGGGGCGGTTGAGAGACCGAAACAAAGTGCCCTGATTGGTACACCGTCCCGTCGAAGATGAAGCGGAGGTACTTTCTGGAGGACTGATGGATGGGTATTTGAAAATACGCGTCCTTCAAGTCCACTGAAAGCATGAAATCGTTCCCCTGATCGAGTCGAGCACCGAGCGTGGCCGACTCCACGTGTCCGAACGGTCGTGCGAACGAAGCGGTTCAGGGGAGAGAGGTCTATCACCGGACGCCAGCCCCCCGATGCCTTCTCCACTAGGAAGAGGCGGCTGTAAAAGCCCGGTGACTGGTCCTCCACGATTTCTACAGCTCGTTTCGCCAGCATGGTCTTGATCTCCTGTCGAAGAGCGCTGTCCTTTGCTGATCCCCGGACCTAGGTCTGATGGTGGACCGGATTGGAGATGAGGGGGGGCCGAGACTCGAAGGGTAGTAGATATCCCTCCGAAGGACGTCTACTATCCAGTTCTCGGCGCCGTAGCGCTGCCAAGTCGCCCAATGGCTCGCCAGGCACCCCCCCACTTTCCGGCAGCAGGTGAGGGGGAAGCGCCTCCCTAGCGTTTCCCACCTCGTTTCGACTTCTTTCCAGCACCCCCGGGGAAAGGGAAAAGGAAGGCTGGGAGGAGGGCTGGTTGCGGGCCTCCTCTAGCAGAAGTTGAAACTACAGGAGTCTTCACACGGGGTTTGGACGGTGCAACCGTCTTCGCCGCCGTGGAAGCGCTAGCCAAGCTCTTTGGTTTGGCCGCAGTCGCTCGAGATTGCCCAGTAACCTTCGAGACTGCCTGGTGAACTAAGCGGTCACTCTCGTCAGTGCGCCGCCTTTCCACCGCAGCGTCCACCATCTCTCCAGGGAAGAGAGCTGGGGAACTCCTAAGAGGTCCATTTCGAAGCCCGAGTGCCGCCTCACGCCCTCGGCCCCCTTGGTCACTCGGGTAAGGACTGCGTCCCTACGTCGAAGAACCAAGTTGGCCCACAGGTTAGCAGTCTGATGGGCGAGGTAAGAGATTGCTCTTCCTCCAGACTGGCACAGTCTCCTAAAAGAAGCGTCGTCTTCGAGAGCAGAGCTCCCAGAGCCGGCCGCTACTTTGGATATTGTGAGGGACCACAAATCCAACCAGGAAACTGCCTGGAATGCTGCCATAGCGGTAGATTCCAGGGAAAGTGCCTCCTGCACTGCGAGAACCATAGGTTCTCCGACAGGAGCTGCTGCAGGGACACACTGGAGTTCAGCCTCGCTAACTCCGGGTTAACCTGTTTCGGCAGTATCGGGTCTTCCGAAGCACGTAGAATCGCCTCTGCCGCTGTAGAGGAGGAGGAAGCAGCTTAGAAGACCGTCCGGACTTTAGCGAGTCCTCCCGTCCTGAGACGAGATTCTCCACCTGATCCAGGACCGAGTCTGCAAGCTCAGATCGCGGTAACCCCACCAATCATTTTGGGTTCCCTCTTGGGACCCCAAAATGATTCGAGCCGGGACGTGGGCTCTGCCGGTGGTAGCGGCGATCCTTCCGCGAGGTCATTATGCAGACGCATCAGCTTAATGACCTCCGCAAAGTTCCTCTGTATCTCGGGAGTTACAGCGTCTTGTGGAGTAGGACCGTCCAGTCCCTCCAGCAAGAGCATATCCCGCGATACTCCTCCTTCGAAGGAGGAACAGCGACAGACCCCTGACGGTCGCCTCCACTACTTGCGCGTACGTTCTGGTCGGTCCTAAAACCGTGCCTGAGTCCGTACGGCGTCATAGCTGGGTCACGAGCGGCGCACCTCTCGTGATCGCTCCTCGGTACCTCGCTCCTCCCAGGTATAGCGCGAGGAGGTTGAAGGTACGGGAGAAGGCAGACCTGACGCTCCCCCCTCGCCTCGCTGGCAGGACCAGCGTGCGTGGAGGGCTGCTGCTGGTATCTCAACCCGCGGTGACGGTCGAGCAGCAGGCCTAGCCTTGCCGCTCGCCTGGGGCGATTGGCTCGGCTGAGACGTCGAGACGATCTCTAGCGTCAGGCGAGCTGCCGCTGTCACCGTCTCCGCCCGGTCCCATCGGGAGCGGCGGACGGGTGACCTGCTAGGCTCTCTGTCGCGTCGAGACCGCCAGCAAGCGTCTCTGGCGCGTCAAGCCGCTGGTACCAGCCGTGGCTGGTACCGGGGCGGCCGTGGGGACTCCTTCCTCGCCTCAACCCGTGGCCGGTCAGCGACCGTCACGTCAGCCCGAGCAGCCAGTTGATCGCTGCGAGAGCGTCCACTGGCCTGGCGGAGTCGTGTGCACACTCTTTGCCAGTTCTTGCTCTCGCGCCGCCCCTGTTTGAGCGGCGAGCGAGCTCGGGCGTCAAAAACTTTGGCTGGAACGGTTTCTTTGGAAGGCCCTCCCTCGGTGCTTCTCGCGAACGAGAAGCGGACGAGACGGAACCTGGTTTAGCGGCAGAACCGCTAGCACCAGGTGAGGACGCACCAGCCGAGGCTGGTGCACCTCTGGTCCCCGTCGACTTCTTCTTTGCAGAAGAAGTGACGGGCCCCGTTCCCGAAGGAACAGGAGGACCAGCAGAAGAGCTCCCCAGCTCGCCTGAGCGAGCCGGGCCCTTAGAAGATCCCGAAGGAGTCTTCTTAGGGGGGGAGGAGGCAACCTTCTTCTTCTTCGGTCTGTTTAGCCTTAGAAGTCGAAGGGGAAGGAGAGCAGCAGACGACGAAGAAGACGACGAAGACGACGACGACTTTCTTCCTTCTTCCTTTCCTTCTTCTTGTTCGCCAGGCTCCGCAGGACAGACGTCAGGTCTTCCATCCAGGAGGGAGCCGGGGCAGTTGCCGAAGCAACAGGGCCCGACTGCACCTGTCCGGAAAGCCACCTGAGACTGTGACCGCACCACCAACAGCGGAACAACAGGAACAGGTCCGGAACAGCAGGAACGGCAGAACATCTGAAAGTGAATGAGCAGCAGGCCCCTGATCTGAAAGGAATGAGCGGCTGGGACAGCAACAGGTACGGCAGGCACGGCAGGTACCACAGGAGAGCCCAGGCGTCCTGTCGGCAGCTACCGTCATCCTCGGCACTGGCGGCAGGTCCAGGGGGTGGGGGGTACTCTTTGGGCACGGAAGTCCGGGGTCGGGCAATACAAAGAATCCAGGTGGTGGTGGCACCGTCCTCTTTGGCACGGCAGGAATGGGTTTTTGGATCGCAGCGTGGGTGTCAACCGCATGATATGTGTGTATACACCAGATGCGGTGGCATCTCATATGCTGGTGTCGAGATTGTAGTTGTTGTAGTGGCCCCACCGCACCATGAGTGACACTGCCGACCCCGCCAAACCGCTGAATCAACCCCTGTATGCTCCGGCACTCACCTGCAGTCCAGCGACTCCCACACCTGTCCCAGGTCGTCCTTCGCTGATGGCACACCTGCGGAAGCAACAGTCGGTTAGTTAGAGGGTTTCCTCACGCCTGGGGGGAGAAGAAACCCCCCCCACCCCCCAGAGCGGACGGAAGACCCCGAGTACAACTGGACGTCCGGGTAGCGGGCGCCCTCATCCACACTCGACGGATCGAGAGAGGAGAAGGACTCCGCTACCGCAGGGGAAGGCGCGAAACATGGGGGCTGGCCGGGGGGCAGGAAAGAGGACGAAGTGTCCGTTACCAAAGGAGTCACTGGACTTTCCGATGACTTCTTGGGCGGCCTAAGTCATCTTCCTGCCCTCGTACAGCACCCACTGCGCCTCGGACCAATTCATACATATTACACAGGGCTCGTTGCGAGAGCACTCTCGCCCCCGACAACGAGTACAAACCTCGTGAGGATCTACATCGACAAACGATCTAAATCCCCCACATCTACGCCCCTCCAGCCCGGGACACACTCTACGGGTGCGACCGGGGGGGGCGTGGTGATATCTCCATTTCTTCTTCACTCATTGCAATATCAACAAAAGAAATGCAAAAGTACTTACAATCACTCTGATTTATACAGAAAGAGAGGGCAAATACTCAAACTCAAAGCAAACGACAAAGGCGGGCAGAGCGATGACGAGCACGTCCTTTCCCCACACACGGCCCCGAAAGCAAAATGATTTTGTTTACCTCCCAGTCGTCGCGGCGCGCGACGGATCGGACAAGCAGTTAACTAACCGTTTCTCCCCTTTTTGTTCGAAGCTTACGAACCGTTTCCAGCTGCCGCTAGCTACCTTCCTTTGTTGTTAAAGGACCGGGGAGGTTTGTATTACTTATCGGAACAAATATATTTTTTGTTTTGCTTTTTTTTGTTTTTGCTAGCACTTTTCATTGATTTAAGTCTATATTAGTATTTTGAATTTCTTAATAAACTGTATGCCAGAAATAAAATGTAACCTTTAATGTTTGCATGCTAGAATGGCAAAATGACAATTTTGTCGAAAATTGCATTTTTGTTCCTAACTATACAAACCTGAGTCCCTTAACAATAGGAAGTAGCTAGCGGCAGCTGGAAACGGTCGTAAGCTTCGAACAAGGGGAGAACGGTAGTTAACTGCTTTGTCCGATCGTCCGCGTCGCCGCGCTGGGAGGTAAACAAATCACTTTTTGCTTTTGGCCCATGCAAAATACGCAGAGTGAGGGGTGGCATGAGGAGGGACTTTATGTTAAAGGACCTCAGGTTTGTATAGTTAGGAAAAATGCAATTTTCGACAAATTGTCATTTGTTCCGATACGTAATACAAACCCTCGGTCCTTTAACAATACGGAAGACTCACTTCTGGTGGAGGAATCTGAGTCTTTTTGATGAACAGACTGGTGTTCGTCCATCCCTGGAATGCCTCCCTGGTCGTAAGAGCGAGGGATGATCCAAGCCTCTGTCCGATTGATCGGGGGGTGTGCACCGCAGGATCAATGGTCAGACCTCTGGGCCGAGAGTACTAGAGAGAGGCAAGCGTATCTCTTCGTACCAGCAAGCAAGAACTTGTTCCTGTTTGCAAGAGGCAAACATAAAGTATGGGTTGTCTCAAGCTGGCATCCACTTCCTCCCCCTTGTTGGAGGAAGTGGTGGATATACGCTCCTATCCCTAGTGAAAGGGATAGGATGGGGCTCGTTGAGTAGCTCACCTGCATCTTGTCCTTATCCAGCAGGGTGACGACCGTGTCCCTCTAACCACAGGTAGAGGGGAAGAAAAAGATGGGAAGAGGAGCCAGTCACACTCTCATTCACCATCCATTCTTACGGTCACACCAGGACTCGATGCTGTTCAGCCTGCGAGGGTCTGGGTTCGCTACACAACGTGTTGAGCAGCCACCACGGGTCCCAAGGAAAAAGATCCAAGGACCTGTGGGCAATATCCCGAAGGTAGAAGGAAGGGCATGTGGTCTGGTTGGACCAGACCCCTGCCTTCAGTACCTGCGCCAAGGAGAAGTTCTTGTGGACAAGGCAGCATCTCCTTCGCATCGAAGGTCGTGAAGTCCATTAGGGAGGGGATTGT
Organism: Macrobrachium nipponense; assembly: GCF_015104395.2. Taxonomy (NCBI): domain Eukaryota; kingdom Metazoa; phylum Arthropoda; class Malacostraca; order Decapoda; family Palaemonidae; genus Macrobrachium; species Macrobrachium nipponense. The sequence continues at coordinate 2,663,298 of NC_061101.1, read as the reverse complement.
GAACGACTCGAACCAATCGTCAGGGACCGAAGGGTTCTGAGTCTTCGCTACGAAGTTCGGTACGAAATCGAGCGTCACGGATCCCCATCCCCTGGGTGCCTGACTTCGCAGGAGAAGTCATGCAGTTCCTCAGAGGAAAAGAAGGAAAGGAAATAGTCGCATGACCTATCCCTCTTCTCTACTTCGGTGATGTCCAGTACCCATACTGGTCTGTCCGTTAGCAACGAAGTCTCTCGCATCCTCCTATCCCCATGCAGCGAAGTTCTCGGTAGTGGATAGGACACCGACACTCCATGGTGGGTGTCAATGGTATGGGTACTGTGACAAGCTATTAAAACGAAGTAATGGTTGCTGTGTAACAACCGAACTAAGTCAACAGCGTAATTCGTAACTGACTCGGGCGCTCTGACAGCTGCCGACTGACTGCGTTCGGTAGGAGGCAAGTTGTCAAAGCATCCGAGTAAGTCACGTGACCTTCGCCTAAAGGGTTATGCCGAGAGACCAAACAAATGATGTATTTGTTTTGTCACCAATGCCGGACAGCGAGGTGATGATTCTCTTAAGGCATGTACCCAACAGGCGAAAGTCAATTGCTTCTAGAGACCGAGGTCCCTGAAGGTAAAACATCTCATGTTTGTTGAATCTCAGCTAAGGAGAAACAAACACTATGTACGTTGAAGACGAAGGTAGATATGAATGCAACCTACGTCTTCACATATGAATCGAGAGAAGGATCTCAAGATTCATAACCTGTGCTTACAAATGACTGAAAACGCTACCCGCTATTTCATTGCTGTCCGGTGAGAAGTCGTAGTTGCAATGAAAGCGGGGCGTTCTTGTCGGTAATGAAAACACAGGTGAAAGCCGCCTGAAGAACTGCTTCTCATGGGCTGAACATTTGGAGGTAGAGCTGTCAGGTCGGAGAGTAGGCGATGTCTTCTGACACATCTTGTAATTCGGGTTGAACAATGAACAATTGTACACCTACGAATATGACAATTTGTCGAAAATTGCATTTTTCCTAACTATACAAACCTGAGGTCCTTTAACAATAGGAAGTAGCTAGCGGCAGCTGGAACGGTCGTAAGCTTCGAACAAGGGGAGAACGGTAGTTAACTGCTTGTCCGATCGTCGCGCCGCGCGACTGGGAGGTAAACAAATCACTTTTGCTTTTGGCCCATGCAAAATACGCAGAGTGAGGGGTGGCATGAGGAGGGACTTTATGTTAAAGGACCTCAGGTTTGTATAGTTAGGAAAAATGCAATTTTCGACAAATTGTCATTTGTTCGATACGTAATACAAACCTCGGTCCTTTAACAATAGGAAGACTCACTTCTTGGTGGGAGGAATCTGAGTCTTTTTGATGAACAGACTGGTGTTCGTCCATCCCTGGAATGCCTTCCCTGGTCGTAAGAGCGAGGGAGGGATCCAAGCCTCTGTCCGATTGATCGGGGTGTGCACCGCAGGATCAATGGTCAGACCTCTGGGCCGAGTACTAAGGAGAGGAGGCAAGCGTATCTCTTCGTACCAGCAATCAAGAACTTGTTCCTGTTTGCAAGAGGCAACATAAAGTATGGGTTGTCTCAAGCTGGCATCCACTTCCTCCCCCTTGTTGGAGGAAGGAAGTGGTGGATATACGCTCTATCCCTAGTGAAAGGGATAGGGATGGGCTCTGTTGAGTAGCTCCACCTGCATCTTGTCCTTTATCCAGCAGGGGTGTGACGACCGTGTCCCTCTAACCACAGGTAGAGGGGAGAAAAAAGATGGGAAGAGGAGCCAGTCACACTCTCATTCACCATCCATTCTTACGGTCACACCAGGACTCGATGCTGTTCAGCCTGCGAGGGTCTGGGTTCGCTACACAACGTGTTGAGCAGCCACCACGGTCCCAAGGAAAGATCCAAGGACCTGTGGGCAATATCCCGAAGGTAGAAGGAAGGGCATGTGGTCTGGTTGGACCAAGACCCCTGCCTTCAGTACCTGCGCCAAGGAGACGTTCTTGTGGACAAGGCAGCATCTCCTTCGCATCGAAGGCGGTGAAGCCTCCATTAGGGAGGGGATTGTGAACGACTCGAACCAATCGTCAGGGACCGAAGGGTTTGAGTCTTCGCTACGAAATTCGGTACGAAATCGAGCGTCACGGATCCCCATCCCCTGGGTGTGCCTGACTTCGCAGAGAAGTCATGCAGTTCCTCAGAGGAAAAGAAGGAAATAGTCGCATGACCTATCCCTCTTCTCTACTTCGGTGATGTCCAGTACCCATACTGGTCTGTCCGTTAGCAACGAAGTCTCTCGCATCTCCTATCCCCATGCAGCGAAGTTCTCGGTAGTGGATAGGACACCGACACTCCATGGTGGGTGTCCAATGGTATGGGTAGGCTGTGACAAGCTATTAAAACGAAGTAATGGTTGCTGTGTAACAACCGAACTAAGTCACAGCGTAAATTCGTAACTGACTCGGGCGCTCTGACAGCTGCGACTGACTGCGTTCGGTAGGAGCAAGTTGTCAAAGCATCCGAGTAAGTCACGTGACGGGACCTTCGCCTTTAAATTGGGTTATGCCGAGAGACCAAACAAATGATGTATTTGTTTGTCACCAATGCCGGACAGCGACGGTGATGATTCCTCTTAAGGCATGTACCCAACAGGCGAAAGTCAATTACCTTCTAGAGACCGAGGTCCCTGAAGGTAAAATTTATCATCATGTTTGTTGAATCTCAGCTGAGGAGAAACAACACTATGTATCATTGAAGACGAAGGTAGATTATTGAATGCAACCTACGTCTCATTCATATGAATCGAGAGAAGGATCTCAAGATTCATAACCTGTGCTTACAAATGACTGAAACAAACCGTAACCGCTATTTTCATTGCTGTGTCCGGTGAGAACGTCGTAGTTGCAATGAAAGCGGGGCGTTCTTCGGTAATGAAAACACAGGTGAAAGCCGCTGAAGAACTGCTTCTCATGGGCTGAACATTTGGAGGTAGAGCTGTCAGGTCGGAGAGTATGGCGATGTCTTCTGACACATCTTGTAATTCGGGTTGAACAATGAACAATTGTACACCTACGAACTACGAGATATTTTGAAGACAAACTCAGATGTCTGCAAAATCATTCGCATTATCGCAGTGCGATGCAGCGGGAGACTGTACAGACTTCTGTTACCGTGCGGTAAACAGAAAGATGAAAGAGTCCAAGAGATATCTCTGTTGAAAAATTCTCGCAATGTCGAAGGCGATGGAATCTAGCGTCACCGCAGTCGATGGTCTTCATTATTGCGAGAATCCCCGTTAAATCAGAGACCTAAGTCCATGATTGTTAGGCAGAGATACGGTTCGGTAGTCAATCAAGCAGGGAGAGAGAGACATACATGACCGTGAATCTCGGACGGAGGCCCAGCTGATACTGAGCTGCTATGAGGCAGTTCAATACGCAGTGGTTGAGCCTGCTGACTCGTCATCCTGAGTTGCCAGGTAATCCATTATTCCACGAAGGAATGCAGTTCGGCTAGAAACTACCGAGCATAAAAGATATGGCTCGGGCAATTATATTTAGGCGAAAACGAATTCGGTAAAATATAAAAGTTGAAATGGTGGTTGTCGTGACAAAACCATAAGTATATAAAAATTGAAACTGAAAACTACTGGGAGGTTGCAGGCAACCCCGAGTTGCAGTTCAATTAGAATACTTCTCGTCTAAGTCGCAATTCGTAGAATAAACTAGGATATGCGCCTACCCCTCGGACAATTCAACTGCTTAGCAGAATCATTGTCGCCGAGGTTAATATACGTAGTATATTTGTAGGATTCTGAACAACGATCTCCATCCTAAATTCTTTCCTTCAAGAAAACAAAATAAGGATGGAGATCGACCACCTTCGTTCTCTATTAAAGAGAGTGAAGGAGAAGTCTTCCTCGAAGAAAAAAGCTTCAATGGTGAACAGAATACTAAGACGATAGTTCAAGCCAAACTGGATATTCCCGTCCGATCTCCTCTATTACCAGGTTGGTCGCCTACTGTGGAGATGGTTTCTTCAGCAGCAGTCTTCTTCACAATGCTAGAAAAACTTCCAGGAATTCGAGCATAGGCGAGGTTCCCGATTATCGTGTAACATATCGGGGATTCTCGTCTCGCTCACTTTGGACCGTGGTCTCGCGTAAGTGTTTGAAGATCGTAACAAACTCGAACACCCTGAATGCGCTAGAAATTCCGTAGAATTCTAAGCAGTTCTGCGAAACCCCCACCGAATTCGTCAAACGATATCGGCTGGTTGGTCCTCTCGATTCCCGTAGAAATCGAGAATGGAGCAGGATTCCTCTTCAACGACCGGGGCTTACTTAAGGTCAGGTAGACCCGAAGGTCCCCCCTGGTTAGGGTAGCGCAGTCCCGAACGTGGGATCCTACAAAGAAATCTCTGTAGGATCCTTCCCCTTTCCCTCCCTCGTAGCCGTAAGGAGAGAGGGAATGGGAAGGAATTAGGATACTCGCTCGCCTTCCCAGTGGAACTAGCAGTTGGAGAAGAGTAGGAGCAGCCATCGCCTTGCGGCGATGGCCTCTCAGAGTCTGGGAAAACGTATCGTCAGGAGGAAAACGTTTTCCCGCGGAGGGTTACGAACTCTCACTGTAGGTAAGGGTCTGCCGCCACTGTGAACGTCGTCTGGGGGGGTGGGGCTGATCGACACCTGACAGGAGAGAGCCGAACCGTCCTCCGACTCATTCCAGTCCTCGTCGAGGTCGAAAAAACCATCTCAGGAGGACCGAAGGAGTATTTAAATACGGTGTCCGAAGGACACGTAAAAAAAAACGCCGCTGTCGCAGTAGAGGCGGTGGTAAGTAGCTTGATCGACCGGCCAGAACTGAGAGAGCCTTCTTGTCCGGAAGACGAGAAACACTGGTTCGAGACAGAATCGGCAAGCTCCGATCGCGGCAGACCCACCGTCGGTTTGGGTTTGCCCTCTCGGGCCCCAAAAACGACTCGAGCAGAGACGTGGGCTCTGCTGGTGGGAGCGGCAATCCTTCCGCAGGGTCATTATGCTGACGAATCAGCTTAATGACTTCTGCAAATTCCTCTGTATCTCGGGAGTAACCACGTCTTGCGGAGTAGGACCGTCCAGTCCCTCCAACAAGAATAGATCCCTAGATACTCCTCCTTCAGAAGGAGGAAGAGCGGCAGACCCCTGACGGTCGCCTCCAGCTAATTGCGCGTATGTCCTGGTCGGTCCTAGAACCGTGCCTGGTCCATACGGCGTCATAGCGGGGGTCGCGAGCGGCGCACCTCTCGCGATCACTCATAGGTACCTCGCTCCTCCCGGCGTAGCCCGAGGAGGTTGAAGGTACAGGAGAGGCAGACCTGACGCTCCCCCCTAGCTCGCTGGCAGGACCAGCGTGCTTGGAGGCTGCTGCTGATCGTCAACCCGCGGTGGCGATCGAGCAGCATGCCTAGCCTTGCCGCTCGCCTGAGGCGAGAGGCTTGGCTGAGAACGTCGACGCTGATCTCTAGCGTCAGGCGAGCTGTTGTGGTTACCGTCTCCGCCCGGTCCCGATGGGAGCGGCGTCAGGTGACCTGCTAGGCTCGCTGTCACGGTGAGACCGGCGAGCGTCCTCTCGGCGCGTCGAGCCGCTGGTACCAGCCGTGGCTGGTACCGACGGCCGCGGGGACCCCTTCCTCGCCTCAACCCGTTATGGGAGAGGCAGACCTGACGCTCCCCTCTCGCTCGCTGGCAGGACCAGCGTGCGTGGAGGGCTGCTGCTGATCGTCAACCCGCGGTGACGGTCGAGCAGCAGGCCTAGCCTTACGCTCGCCTGGGGCGATTGGCTCGGCTGAGAACGTCGAGACCGATCTCTAGCGTCAGGCGAGCTGCCGCTGGTCACCGTCTCCGCCCGGTCCGTCGGGAGCGGCGGACGGGTGACCTGCTAGGCTCTGTAGCGCGTCGAGACCGGCCAGCGTCCTCTCGGCGTCACGTTAGCCCGAGCAGCCAGTTGATCGCTGCGAGAGCGTCCACTGGCCTGGCGAGAGTTGTGTGCACGACTCTCGCCAGTCTTCTGCTCCGCGCCGCTGTCTTGACGGCGAGCGAGCTCGGGCGTCAAAACTTTGGCTGGACGGTCTTCTTGGAAGAGCGTCCACTCGGTGCTTCTCGCGAACGAGAAGCGGCCGAGGACGGTAACCTGGTTTAGCGGCAGACCCACCGCTAGCACCAGGTGAGGACGCACCAGCCGAGGCTGGTGCCCTCTGGTCCCCGTCGACTTCTTCTTTGCAGAAGAAGCGACGTCCCCGTTCCCGAAGGAACAGGAGGACCAGCAGAAGAGCTCCCACAGCTCGCCTGAGCGAGCCGGGCCCTTAGAAGATCCCGAAGGAGTCTTCTTAGGGGGGAAGGAGGCACCTTCTTCTTCTTCGGCTGTTTGGCCTTAGAAAGTCGAAGGGAAGGAGAGGCAGCGGACGACGAAGAAGACGACGACGACACCTTCTTCCTCTTCTTCTTCTCTTCGCCAGGCTCCGCAGGACAGCGTCAGGTCTTCCATCCAGGAGGGAGCCGGGGCAGTTGCCGAAGCAACAGGGCCCGACTGCACCTGTCCAGGAAAGACCTGAGACTGTGACAGCATCACCAACAGCAGGAACAACAGGAACAGGTCCAGGAACAGCAGGAACATCTGAAAGTGAATGAGCAGCAGGCACCTGATCTGAAAGGGAATGAGCGGCTGGGACAGCAACAGGTACGGCAGGCACGGCAGATACCACAGGAGAGACAGGCGTCCTGTCGGCCGCTACCGTCATCCTCGGCACTGGCGGCAGGTCCAGGGGTACTCTTTGGCAGCGGCAGTCCGGGGTCGGCAATACAAAGAACCCAGGTGGGCGGTGGCACCGTCCTGATTTGGCACGGCAGGAATTGGTTCTGGATTGCAGCCGTGGGTGTTACCGACATGACATGTGGTGTGTACACCAGGTGCGGTGACATCTCATATGCTGGTGTCGAGATTGTGGTTGTTGTAGTGGTTACCGTATCATGAGTGACCACTGCCGACCCGCCAACCGCTGAATCACCCCTGCAGTCCCAGCGACTCCACAACCTGTTCCAGGTCGTCCTCGCTGATGGCAACCTGCGGAAGCAAACAGTCGGGTTGTTAGAGGGGTGGGCTTCCTCGCGCCTGGGGGGAGAGAACCCCACCCAGAGCGGACGGAAGACCCTGAGTACAACTGGACGTCCGTTACCAAAGGAGTCACTGGACTTTCCGATGACTTCTTGTGTCCTCGTACAGCACCCACTGCGCCTCTGACGAATGCATACACGTTACACAGGGCTCGTTGCGGGAGCACTCTCGCCCCCGACAACGAGTACAACCTCGTGAGGATCTACATCTACATCCAAGGTCGTCTCCCACGGATGTAGCACCTGCGGTAACATAGATAGATTAGTAAGAGGGGTTCCCTCACGCACGGGGGGAAGACATGCCCCATCCGAACGCAAGGAAGACCCCAAATACAAAATACAATGAAGAAGCTGAGCGGGGGGCAGGAAGGAAGACGAAGAATCGGCTACCAAAGGAGTCGGCGGGAGCTTTCCGACGACTTCCTGGCAGACCTTCGCTTCCCCACCCCCACCCCCGCACAGCAGGTGCAAAGTAATATGAAAATGAAACAGAATACTGCCCTTGCGATTCACTTCATAGAACTTAAAGGAGGAAAAAGATCAATTCAATTCCCGGGTAAGAACGGAAACTTGATCCAATAATATGATGCTATCATAATATATATGAAAATGAAACAGAATACTGCACTTGCGATTTCATTTCACATAAAAATCGTAAGGATCAATTCCCGGGTAAGAACGAAAATTGATCCAGATTAAATTCATGCAATCAATAAATGAAAATGAAAAGAATATGCAATTGCGAATCCACTTTCATTGCATTCTATTATACAAACTTAAAAGTTCGTGCCGAGCGCAATCACACTCTCGGTAACGAACGCACAGGGCAAAAATATAATGAAAAAAGTACTTACATTTTTCAATTACACCCTTCGCCCAAATACATGACTCGGCGCGAGCGTGCCCGTCCTCGGCACCGAGACATAATTCAAGGGTTCATAATTAAGTAATGAAAATGAAAACAGTGTACTTACAGTTTCATTTTCAAGTCAAACAAACCATTAGTAGAAACACAATATAAACAAAGCATACGACGATGAAGCGGGCAGAGAGCGATGACGAACACGTCCTTCACACCCGCGGCCGAAAGCAAAAGTGATTTGTTTACCTCCCAGTCGCGCGGCGCGCGACGATCGGACAAGCAGTTAACTACCGTTCTCCCCTTGTTCGAAGCTTACGACCGTTCCAGCTGCCGCTAGCTACTTCCTATTGTTAAAGGACCGAGGGTTTGTATTACGTATCGGAACAAACGAGATATTTTGAAGACAAACTCAGATGTCTGCAAAATCATTCGCATTATCGCAGTGCGATGCAGCGGGAGACTTGTACAGACTTCTGTTACCGTGCGGTAAACAGAAAGATGAAAGAGTCCAAGAGATATCTCTGTTGAAAATTCTCGCAATGTCGAAGGCGATGGAATCTAGCGTCACCGCAGTAGATGGTCCTTCATTATTGCGAGAATCCCCGTTAATCAGAGACCTAAGTCCATGATTGTTAGGCAGAGATACGGTTCGGTAGTCATCAAGCAGGGGAGAGAGAGACATACATGACCGTGAATCTCGGAGGCCCAGCTGATACTGAGCTGCTATGAGGCAGTTCAATACGCAGTGGTTGAGCCTGCTGACTCGTCATCCTGAGTTGCCAGGTAATCCATTATTGCCACGAAGGAATGCGTTCGGCTAGAACTACCCGAGCATAAAAGATATGCTCGGGCAATTATATTTAGGCGAAACGAATTTCGGTAAATATAAAAGTTGAAATGGTGTTGTCGTGACAAAACCAATAAGTATATAAAATTGAAACTGAAAACTCCGGTGGGAGGTTGCAGGCAACCCCGGAGTTGCAGTTCAATTAGAATACTTCTCGTCTAAGTCGCAATCCGTAGAATAACTAGGATATGCGCCTACCCCTCGGACAATTCAACTGCTTAGCAGAATCAGGTCGCGAGGTTAATATACGTAGTATATTTGTAGGATTCTGAACAACGATCTCCATCCTAAAATTCTTTCCTTCAAGAAAACAAAATAAGGATTGGAGATCGACCACCTTCGTTCTCTATCAAAGAGAGTGAAGGAGAAGTCTTCCTCGAAGGAAAGCTTCAATGGTGAACAGAATACTAAGACGATAGTTCAAGCCAAACTGGATATTCCCGTCCGATCTCCTCTATTCCAGGTTGGTCGCCTACTGTGAGATAGTTTCTTTCAGCAGCAGTCTTCTTCACAATGCTAGAAATTCCAGGAATTCGAGCATAGGCGAGGTTCCCGATTATCGTGTAACATATCGGGGATTCTCGTCTCGCTCACTTTGGACCGTGGTCTCGCGTAAGTGTTTGAAGATCGTAAAAAACTCGAACACTTCTGAATGCGCTAGAAATTCCGTAGAATTCTAAGCAGTCTGCGAAACCCCCACTGAATTCGTCAAACGATATCGGCTGGTGGTCCTCTCGATTCCCGTAGAAAATCGAGAATGGAGCAGGATTCCTCCTCAACGACCGGGGCTTACGTCAGGTAGGACCGAAGGTCCCCCCGGTAGCGCAGTCCCGAACGTGGGATCCTACAAAGAAATCTCTGTAGGATCCTTCCCTTTCCCTCGTAGCCGTAAGGAGAGAGGGAATGGGGAAGGAATTGGATACTCGCTCGCCTTTCCCAGTGGAACTAGCAGTTGGAGAAGAGAGTAGGAGCAGCCATCGCCTTGCGGCGATGGCCTCTCAGAGTCTGGGAAAACGTATCGTCAGGAGAAAAACGTTTTCCCGCGGAGGGTTACGAACTCTCACTGTAGGTAAGGGTCTGCCGCCACTGTGAACGTCGTCGGGTGGGTGGGGCTGATCGACACCTGACAGGAGAGCCGCCGAACCGTCCTCCGACTCATTCCAGTCCTCGTCGAGGTCGAAACCTCTCAGGAGGACCGAAGGAGTATTTAAATACGGTGTCCGAAGACACGTAGAAAACGCCGCTGTCGCAGTAGAGGAGGTGGAAGTAGCTTGATCGACCGGCCAGAACTGAGAGAGCCTTCTTGTCCGGAGACGAGAGACACTGGTTCGAGACAGAATCGGCAAGCTCCGATCGCGGCAGACCCACCGTCGGTTTGGGTTCCCTCTCGGGCCCCAAAACGACTCGAGCAGAGACGTGGGCTCTGCTGGTGGGAGCGGCAATCCTTCCGCAGGGTCATTATGCTGACGAATCAGCTTAATGACTTCTGCAAATTCCTCTGTATCTCGGGAGTAACCGCGTCTTGCGGAGTAGGACCGTCCAGTCCCTCCAACAAGAATAGATCCCTAGATACTCCTCCTTCAAAAGGAGGAAGACGGCAGACCCCTGACGGTTCGCCTCCAGCTAATTGCGCGTATGTCCTGGTCGGTCCTAGAAACCGTGCCTGGTCCATACGGCGTCATAGCGGGGTCGCGAGCGGCGCACCTCTCGCGATCACTCATAGGTACCTCGCTCCTCCCGGCGTAGCCCGAGGAGGTTGAAGGTACAGGAGAGGCAGACCTGACGCTCCCTCCTAGCTCGCTGGCAGGACCAGCGTGCTTGGAGGGCTGCTGCCGATCGTCAACCCGCGGTGGCGATCGAGCAGCATGCCTAGCCTTGCCGCTCGCCTGAGGCGAGAGGCTTGGCTGAGAACGTCGACGCTGATCTCTAGCGTCAGGCGAGCTGTTGCTGGTTACCGTCTCCGCCCGGTCCCGATGGGAGCGGCGTCAGATGACCTGCTAGGCTCGCTGTCACGGTGAGACCGGCGAGCGTCCTCTCGGCGCGTCGAGCCGCTGGTACCAGCCGTGGCTGGTACCGACGGCCGCGGGGACTCCTTCCTCGCCTCAACCCGTTATGGGAGAGGCCGACTTGACGCTCCCCCCTCGCTCGCTGGCAGGACCAGCGTGCGTGGAGGGCTGCTGCTGATCGTCAACCCGCGGTGACGGTCGAGCAGCAGGCCTAGCCTTACCGCTCGCCTGGGGCGATTGGCTCGGCTGAGAACGTCGAGACCGATCTCTAGCGTCAGGCGAGCTGCCGCTGGTCACCGTCTCCTCCCGGTCCCATCGGGAGCGGCGGACGGGTGACCTGCTAGGCTCTGTGTCGCGTCGAGACCGGCCAGCGTCCTCTCGCCGCGTCAAGTCGCTGGTACCAGCCGTGGCTGGTACCGGCGGCCGCGGGGACTCCTTCCTCGCCTCAACCCGTGGCTGATCAGCGACCGTCACGTTAGCCCGAGCAGCCAGTTGATCGCTGCGAGAGCGTCCACTGGCCTGGCGAGAGTTGTGTGCACGACTCTCGCCAGTCTTCTGCTCCGCGCCGCTGTCTTGACGGCGAGCGAGCTCGGGCGTCAAAACTTTGGCTGGACGGTCTTCTTGGAAGAGCGTCCACTCGGTGCTTCTCGCGAACGAGAAGCGGCCGAGACGGAACCTGGTTTAGCGGCAGACCCGCTAGCACCAGTTGAGGACGCACCAGCCGAGGCTGGTGCCCTCTGGTCCCCGTCGACTTCTTCTTTGCAGAAGAAGCGACGGCCCCGTTCCCGAAGGAACAGGAGGACCAGCAGAAGAGCTCCCCAGCTCGCCTGAGCGAGCCGGGCCCTTAGAAGATCCCGAAGGAGTCTTCTTAGGGGGGAATGAGGCAACCTTCTTCTTCTTCGGCTGTTTGGCCTTAGAAGTCGAAGGGGAAGGAGAGGCAGCGGACGACGAAGAAGACGACGACGACGACCTTCTTCCTTCTCTACTTCTTCGCCAGGCTCCGCAGGACAGACGTCAGGTCTTCCATCCAGGAGGGAGCCGGGGCAGTTGCCGAAGCAACAGGGCCCGACTGCACCTGTCCGGAAAGACCTGAGACTGTGACAGCATCACCAACAGCCGGAACAACAGGAACAGGTCCAGGAACAGCAGGAACATCTGAAAGTGAATGAGCAGCAGGCACCTGATCTGAAAGGGAATGAGCGGCTGGGACAGCAGCAGGTACGGCAGGCACGGCAGGTACCACAGGAGAGACAGGCGTCCTGTCGGCAGCTACCGTCATCCTCGGCACTGGCGGCATGTCCAGGGGGGTACTCTTTGGGCAGCGGCAGTCCGGGGTCGGCAATACAAGAACCCAGGCGGTGGCACCGTCCTGATTAGCACGGCAGGAATTGGTTCTGGATTGCAGCCGTGGGTGTTACCGACATGATATGTGGTGTGTACACCAGGTGCGGTGACATCTCATATGCTGGTGTCGAGATTGTGGTTGTTGTAGTGGTTACCGTATCATGAGTGACCACTGCCGACCCCCCGCCCAACCGCGGAATCAACCCCTGCAGTCCCAGCGACTCCCACACCTGTTCCAGGTCGTCCTCGCTGAGGCAATCCTGCGGAAGCAACAGTCGGCGCTCTGACGAATGCATACACGTTACACAGGGCTCGTTGCGGGAGCACTCTCGCCCCCGACAACGAGTACAAACCTCGTGAGGATCTACATCTACATCCAAGGTCGTCTCCCACGGATGTAGCACCTGCGGTAACATAGATAGATTAGTAAGAGGGGTTCCCTCACGCACGGGGGGAAGACATGCCCCACCCCGAACGCAAGGAAGACCCCAAATACAAAATACAATGAAGAAGCTGAGCGGGGGGCAGGAAGGAAGACGAAGAATCGGCTACCAAGGGAGTCGCGGGAGAGCTTTCCGACGACTTCCTGGCAGACCTTCGCTTCCCCCACCCCCGCACAGCAGTGAAAAGTAATATGAAAATGAAACAGAATACTGCCCTTGCGATTCACTTCATAGAACTTAAAGGAGAAAAGATCAATTCCCGGGTAAGAACGGAAACTTGATCTAATAATATGATGCTATCATAAAATATATGAAAATGAAACAGAATACTGCACTTGCGATTTCATTTCACATAAAAATCGTAAGGATCAATTCCCGGGTAAGAACGAAAATTGATCCAGATTAAATTTTCATGCAATCAATAAATGAAAATGAAAAGAATATTGCAATTGCGATCCACTTTCATTGCATTCTATTACACAAAATTAAAAGTTCGTGCCGAGCGCATCACACTCTCGGTAACGAACGCACAGGGCAAAAATATAATGAAAAATAAAAAAAGTACTTACATTTTTCAATTACACCCTTCGCCCAAAATACATGACTCGGCGCGAGCGCGCCCGCCCTCGGCACAGAGACATAATTCAAGGGTTCATAATTAAGTAATGAAAATGAAAAACAGTGTACTTACAGTTTCATTTTCAAGTCAAACAAACCATTAGTAGAAAACACAATATAAACAAAGCATACGACGATGAAGCGGGCAGAGAGCGATGACGAACACGTCCTTCACACCCGCGGCCGAAAGCAAAAGTGATTTGTTTACCTCCCAGTCGCGCGGCGCGCGACGATCGAGAAGCAAGCAGTTAAACTACCGTTTCTCTTGTTCGAAGCTTACGACCGTTCCAGCTGCCGCTAGCTACTTCCTATTGTTAAAGGCCGACCGAGGGTTTGTATTACGTATCGGAACAAATCATCGTTGCCACAATTAGTGGAGGCTTCAACACATACGCCGATTCATTATTATAAACTGTTTCCATGAATTCTAGTTGTTATAGTAAGTAATGCAATAATGATAAAAGTGCTTTGATATTTATGTATATATACTTCCAATACATAGCCTAATTTCACCAATTTCAACGTTTTGTGAGTAGTCTTATACCCAGTTTGGAGGGTCAACACATACCAAATGGCAACAGAGAGAGAGAGAGAGAGAGAGAGAAAGGAAGGCGAAGGAACGATGAAGGAAAGGGGAAATGGCTAGTGGAGGGGGGGGAGAGGGTAGGTGGAGCTTTTACGCGTGTTCGTATCCATTTCTTCTGCATAATGGAGTTTTTGTCTCTTGGTACAAGGACAAGTTGTCGTTATTCTTTACGATTAGTGATTCACGATACCCTTATAAATTACGGCACTGGGTGTGTGTAATGCACTATAGCAAAATCTCGTTCTGATACAAGTGTTCGTTACAGAAATAAGTATCGCCCAAAAACGTGCTTGCACTGTCACTGAAACCCATAGCAGGTATGTCTGCTTAGTTGTCAATATCAAGTTTTTTGAATCAAGTATTTTTTTTTTTTTTTTTTTTTTTTTTTTAAAACAAGCTAGCTATTGAATATTTTTTTTTTATTTTTCTCAATCAAAACATATGCCCCTCAATGCTAACTTTCCTCTTTTAACGACTTTCTGGTCATTGCAAATTGGCCCATAATTTCTTATGGTGCGAAAACAGAGGCCAGGGACCGAAAACGATTGCGTCAAACTACGGCGATAATCCGGCAGTAAAACATCTTCATATATCCAAAAAGTAAATAATAAAGATATATATGCGTATTACGATTATAACAATTACATGAATAGCTGATAATCTGCATGAATAACTGGTAAACTGTTCTGCAAGAAAGTTGAGTAAAGCAATTATTTACAATAGGTACGAAAGTCTAGATGTCGTGACATCATAATATAGGACTTAAACAAAACGTTTCTAATTCCAAAAAATAATTATTACTTAAATTTGAGTCAGAATTGAGTTGCTTTTTCAATAACGAATATTTCAAATTAATCATCATAAATATGTAAAATATTGATGTTTTACTATTTATTTAAAAAATTATCCAAGTGCACGCTTAGTCGTCGTCTTCTACCAAAACAGTTGTTTACTAACAAACGTGCTGGTAAGTTTCCGTGTTCCGATTGATGTGATGAAAGTGCCCTAGCGTCTGTGGGTACAAGTGGTGTGCGGATTCATCACAGGAAATAGGAAGTTTATTGACACAAGCGACTCCATAAACATCGAGATGGCATCAATCTTCTAAATATTTCGAGTTGTAAGTAAAAATGTTGAACGCGTTTTGGTGAGATTCCCACTGCCGTGGACACCCTTTTCACTACCCTCTGTTTAAATCTTAAAATTTGGCCTTAATTTCTAACTTTGGAGAAAATACTACTACTTACTTCGAACGGAGAGTACAGGTCTTTAGCTCCGTTTCTCACCAACAAGAAGTCGCGACTGATGCCCATCTCCGGTGTCATGACACGTTATAATGTACTTTTTTTTGGGGGCGGTACACATTGATCGTACATGGTCCAACCCTGTACCATGCGGTGTTTTACCCTACCTAGGCAGGATAATCTACAAATCTACGTATAAGAAAAGTCATATTAATAAAGTTTAAAATACCTGGTGCTAGCTTATTGCAAATAAGTTATTAATCTATTAATTTAAATTTATCAACGACAAAATGGACTAGGCTAATTAGACGTTGTACCTTTGGTTACGCCTCGGTCTATAGTTCAGAATAGCCTAAATGAATTAGTTCATTCCAACGATAAAGATAAAAAATGGCTTCTAAAAATTAAAGTGATAAAAGAACTCTAACCCACCTTTTATACAAGCTTAAGAAGGCTCTGTATGTGTGTGACACATAACATTAATTGACAATTTTACTTTCGGCGACTGGAAGCCAGGAGGAGGACCTGTAGCAGTAGTAGTAGTAGTAGGAGGTCATTACCTATGGAACGGCTTCCTCCCTCGCTTGGTCTTTTGTAATTTTGATTGTATTTATTTAAATTAAATGAAAATGCTGTAATAACTTAACTTTACATCCTAATGGCCTGCCACTGACCAGGAACTAAACAGAACTTGATTTTCCAAGTGTTTATTTAAATCTAATGCAAATGCTGTAATGACTTTATATGCTAATGGCCTGCCACTGACCAGGAACTATTCAGCACTTGATTTTATTTAAATTGCTTATTTAAATTAAATGAAAATGCTGTAATACCTTTATATTCTAATGGTCTGCCACTGACCAGGAACTATTCAGAACTTGATTTTCCAAGTGTTTATTTAAATTAAATGAAAATACTGTAATAACTTTTTTATTCTAATGGCCTGCCATTGACCAGGAACTATTCAGAACTTAATTTTCCAAGTGATTTTTTAAAATTAAATAAAAATGCTATAATGACTTGATATTCCAATGGCCTGCCATTGACCAGGAACTATTCAGAACTTGATTTTCCATGTGTTTATTTAAATAAACGAAAATGCTATAATAACTTTATATCCTAATGGACTGCCATTGACCAGGAACTATTCAGAACTTGATTTTCCATGTGTTTATTTAAATAAACGAAAATGCTATAATAACTTTATATCCTAATGGACTGCTATTGACCAGGAACTATTCAGAACTTGATTTTCCATGTGTTTATTTAAATAAACGAAAATGCTATAATAACTTTATATCCTAATGGACTGCCATTGACCAGGAACTATTCAGAACTTGATTTTCCATGTGTTTATTTAAATAAACGAAAATGCTATAATAACTTTATATCCTAATGGACTGCTATTGACCAGGAACTATTCAGAACTTGATTTTCCATGTGTTTATTTAAATAAACGAAAATGCTATAATAACTTTATATCGTAATGGACTGCCATTGACCAGGAACTATTCAGAACTTTGATTTCATAGTGTTTATTAAATAAACGAAAATGCTATAATAACTTTATATCCTAATGGACTGCCATTGACCAGGGATTATTCAGAACTTAATTTTCCAGCCTTCCTGCTTGGGTAAATGATTAGTTGTTTGATACGAAGATTTTAAAATTATACGAACTTTATATTCGGGTCTTCCTTCGGTCTATTCTCCACATTCAGCAATAATGCTCACACGATACTTAGGATTTCATTCACTTCAGACATAATTTCTACATTTATAGCCCATATTATTCTAATATTCACTTGATCTTTCACTTGTCTAATTGCGTTTACATTCCGGTAGAACAACTTATAGATGTGAATGCAATAAACAAGAGATAGTGGATATATTTGTAGGGGATGTTTTTCCAGCCTGATTTGTTTTCGGACAAATACAAAAAAAAAAAAAGCTATTTATGGTTCTAAAATAAGCTTGACCTGATCTTGTTTACTTCCACTGTTTACAAATATGAACGCGAGACTTCGTTATATATAATCTACTGGATTACTAAAAAGGTGTTTAAAGCTTCCCTTGGATGAGCAGCTAGAGAAGTCATCTCTACCAGAACTAGATCGAAAGTCATGTTGCAGTTTGAATTCAAATAACAGAGCTGCGAATGGAAGGCATCAGGGTTGAATAACTTTCAAATATCACCCGGAGATGAGAATATGGCAGAGTATCGCCCAGAAAGACTATATTCATTGGGATCAATAGTCCAGAACTGAATGGGGACTTTATGGACTTCCAATCGTCTATATTTCTTTCTATTCTTGTATCTATATATTTCTAAGGAACCAAGAGTATCATTTGTCTAGTGTTTCTTAACAATTTATCTCATTCATTTTTATCGGTCATTTTAGGTTCAATAACCTACATTTACGTTATGTTTATTTACAAACAATGCCATTGGAAACCATTTTATAGGAACAAACGTCTGGTTTCAGCTGAATAAAAATGCCAACAAAATGCTATCATACACTACCTGTTTCATCATCATCTCATCAAGATTAAATATTCCTGTAAAGAAGTGCGTATCTACCACGTTTTATATATATAGATTTAATTTAGTTATCCAATTGAATCTGATAGCATTTACGATCAAAGGCATGTATACACATCAAGAGAGATATAAGTTCATTTGCTGCAGTAAATACTCTCGTCAAATTCATCCTATCTAACCATGATAGCTGAGGGCAAAGTTTGTAACAGGTGAATATATATATATATATATATATATATATATATATATATATATATATATATATATATATATATATATATATATACATATATATATATAGTGTGTGTGTGTGTTTGTTTGTTTAAGCCTGAAACATAATTTAAGTAAGTGTGATTTCTATATGAAGAGATAGATTACAAATATTTTTGTTCCCTTATGCTTTTGTGACACTGTAATAGAATTCAAATATGTCTTCTTTCTTTTGGAAATGTTTTTTTTATTCATGGATACCAAAACCAAACGTATTATTAAGCGACATTTGACGGTTAAGCAAGATACGGTCAAAGTTATACAGGGTGTCCATAAAGTCCCAGTACCATTACAAGTATTAATTGCTCAGAATGGTACTGGGACTTTATGGACACAATGTAGTACATCCTTATAAGCAACATACACGCTACGTAAGACTATCAATTTGTTGTTCTGAGATAAAGGACTTCGCCATCGGTACAGTTAGACATCCCATCCTTTCCAGTAACTCATAGAATCACTATATACTCAAGACCTTCAGAGATTCTGTCCTAAGGACAAAGGGAAAGAAGAGCTTGCGTGCAGACCTTATACCTAATCCCATTTCATTACGAGATCAGCAACGTACCATTATACGCGGATCGACGCGGAATCTTTCGCCGGCACTTGTTTTTTTCCATGCGAAGGACTGCTACAGGACCCCTGCTGGAACAGATGAATAAATGGGCTCATTTTTAACAAAAGACAATAGGATTATTCGGTCTGATTGCTCGAATACACTTCCTGGCCAGCAGGTATACGTCATTAGATGGGGCGAGTTCTTCATTGTTATGATGATTCGGCTTAGTACCACATCTTTGGCCGGCATTGTTTTTAAGCTGGAATTGCCATTATCGAAAACAGGATTGATGCTACGCTCCTTTCTCTAGCCTCGTGGAGATATAAGTAGCTCCGTAAAAAGTAAACGACTCAAGGTTTACTTCTGTTTGAGTGATTGCTCACATAAGCCTAGTGTTTGTGTATACGAGTTTATGTCTATTTTTGCTGTTAGATTAAGCAGGCCTTATGCCGGCGATAGAAACCTATGCGAGAGGAAATCACGGCTCTATTTTATGAACTGCCGTTACGGAGTTTTGATTCCAGAATGCAAAGAACCTCTAAAGCTTCATAAAAATGATGTAGTATCCCATAAAAAAATAAAACATTACCAAAACTTTTTCGACAGACCCTTTGGTTAATATGAATAAGGTCGGAATCAGCCTAACCCCTACATTTCCTTGCTATGACAAAGCATGTGCTCTTTATAGCCAAGGCCAATGTAGGCATAAAAAAAGATAAAAATAAAAATAGTACTGACAGCGGTGAATACGATGGCTGATCAAATAACGTATGGGAGCTTCAAGTTGCAATTGACTGAGGAACCATAGCCAATGCCTCTTCTATTGTCGCAGGTTCTTTATTGTGCATTTCCCTTTCATTCCAGTGTCCTTTCAGTCTTCGTCTGCTGAATCGGGGATGAGACTCTCATGCGACTAAATTACCATAAAATTAGCTACTTTATACACCTACACAGTGGATTTATCAGCAGTTGATCGAATCCGCCAATTGACACAGCGCCAAATCACAGCGCCCTCACACTTTCACTTGTTTCCGTAGTTTCTCTTCACAAGCTGTGTACCCATACCTTCCCCGGTATCTTGTAAACTCATCAGTGCCTGGATTCGTCCTGTTCTTCAGTCTCTCCACTGTTATCTTAGACCCACAAAAAAAGTTTTAAAGACTATGATATTGCTAAGACTTTCTCCTCTCAAATTGCTCAAGTCTGCCTCTCTCCTATCACCTACATTCAACAACTCTTCTAGACTTTAGACACCTCGACACTTGCATCTTTTATTTTCATATCCATTCGCTGATTAACTTATGTCTCGGTATTAACTTGTATTTTTCTCATTGTCCCCTTATCTCTATTTTTATTCTTTTCCTCCCTCATTTTCCTTCTTGGCTGCTTTGTCCATAATCCTTCGCACCTTTTCTTTAACCTTTACTTATTTTCCATGCATATTTTTCATATATGTACGTAATTCCCATTTACTACACTCACTTATCTTAATTATTTTCATAGCCACCTTTGAAACCCTTTCTCTCTATCATAAAATTCCTTGTAAACTTTTGCTTTAACCAGATAATGATCAAACATATCTCCAGCCGCTATCTAGTACCATGTTCATTCATAAGTATCTATTCGTTTGCATTGTTACTTTCAGCCAAATAACTTACCTTTATGTTCATTACCAGATGGTTGGATATCACTCAACACAATACCTTTAAGTGAAAACGTCATATGGACCTCGATCTCCTGGATGGGAGTTGGGGGGCGGGGGATGTAAACAAGGGAGGACGAGTAGTAGTAATTTTCGTTTGGGGGGGAGGTATAGGACTACTCACCCAAACTGCCTCGCTAGTCATTGGCGTTGCGGGCTCGGTGCAAGCAAGTTCTGGGCTCGGTGCAAGCAAGTTCTGGAACTGTATCTTACAGCTTGTTGGTCCACCCTAGTTCCTCCCACGGTTTATGTATACATTGCAAACTAAATTACTTTTCATTGTGTGTTTACAAACGCCTTCGGTGAGGAAAAAACAGTAAACTAAACCCGCAAGTTGCTTGCTTGCAATACGACCTCGTAAGGCATGCAACAAGGACTGCTTCAGTGCAAGGAAGCCTCAGAAAATACTTTCAGCCATGTCTCTGATAGAGGGCCCTCACAAGAGGGTTAACATGGCAAAGGAGCTCTCCGAAGTCCTGACGAAGAAGACTGATGTACTGGAAGCCAATCTGGATAACTTGTTCCTCATAATGGCTGGTCTTTTCGTGTTCTGTGAGTCAACCAAATCTAGTGTTTTTTGTCGGCTTTTGTTTCAGCAACTGCAGACTGACAAATGCGTGATACTACAGTAGCTTTAAAAAAAAAAGCATGTTTTAGCTCCGTGATCAACATAGGAATAATTATTAAATCCTCGCATGTGATGCCATTTGTTTAGCATGTCTTGGTTTAGCTATACCGTCCGCCATGTTCGAGCTTATAAATATGTACATCGTCTTTCAGTGTTCACGCATGATCTGTCATATGAGCTTGTCAAAGTCTCAAGGTTACTGGGAAGACGTTGTACCTATAAATTATCTTCCAAAATCACAGCTTCGGGCCATACAATTATCATCAATCAAAATGGCGCTGTGAAATCAGTGTCCAAGTTCGAGTAACTTCACAGCTCCGCCATTTTGACATTAGCCTAAGTCTAAAGCCGAATAAAAATATTTCGGGAATGAGGTATTATGTGATACCAACATCTTCAAGCAAAGACTTTTGCCCATATTCTGATAAAATCTTGATGCATTGTGTCACGAACCATGACTTTTACGTTTAAAGGAAAGCTTCACCTTTTTATTATTATTTCTGTCTCATGTTCCAAATGATCATTTGTGTGTTTAAAAAATATACGTAATTATAAATCACTAGAATATATCTAATTGATAAGCTATTATAATAAAAATCACATAATGTTATTAAAGTGGTCTCTAGTTTGTGCTACCATCTGTCGCCCTTTCCAGAAGTTATAAAATCCCACGGTTGGAGAGGAACTTTTTCTTTGGCCAAATTTGGCCCGGGGCTCCATCCCTCGCCCACCACCGTAGGTCACGTAAGGGGCAATGCCCCAACGTTAGTTTAGGTCACTTCTAGACCATGGGTTAGGTTAAAGAAGGTTACATTAGCGGTCGACTATTCGTCATGCTGAAAATGTTCTATAGATGGCAGCACAGTGGCTTAGCAAGAGACTATTTACGTAAACCAAGGTCTGTTTACATCAGCTTTGATGAAAACAAATGCCAATTATAATAATCGGTAACTTCTAATCCGAATGAACGTCATAGTGAATGAAATAATAAAGAAATAATATAAATAACTGCGCTCGATGTGCTGTTTGGCGTCATAACTGATCGTACTACTTATTTCCCCGAAGATCTGCTAAAATCACTTTGCTAAACATAAAATGATACAATTCGCTGAATGCAAACCTGTTTAAACCCGATACAAACGATGAAGTAGTCTGGTTGTGACTTTTATACTATACAATAATATACACGTGCTCGTATGAACCACACCGCTTGGGTGAGTTAGTCACATACCGTATCCTTGCGCCATGCATAATTGACCATGTGCTAAAGGCATCTATAAAGATTCTGTTTTCACAAAATGAAAGATGAGGATTTTTATTATTCTTCATTACGGGCTATGACGCACTTCCAGTCGGGGGGGGGGGGGGGGGGGTACGCGCCTGAATTTTCCTAGAAAAAGCGTTAAAAACATTCCGTTCAAGGTTCAAAGAGTTCAGTCGATTCTGAGACGAAGCCAGGCAGCTGAATCAGGTGGAAGGAAAATTGTAAATAAATATTGTTGTATTTATTTACATTAATGTGCGCATAATAGAGGTACTATGACATTCCTTTATGTTTTTTATTTATATTTCTACTTTTTTGCATCTACAAGACTCCTAAGTGTTCACCTAACTCTAGTACTATACTTATAGACCTATGTTTAGGCATAGATATAAAAGCCTAGATGCCGCATCGAGCGCTAGCTGAATAGGCTGGCGCACGTATCAGGCCCGCCATCTTGGGGCGGTAATTCAAACAATGCAGCAGGCTGCAGTATGACGTTTTTTCGCCACTATTCGCTTAATATTGCACGGATTTTCTTGTCTGATGGCTCGTTACAAAGCTTACATAATTCCCTACAAGGATCTAATAAAATAAAGTTGTTCCTTATTGTTTGAAAGTTAACTTATACAATGACTTTGTTTTAGCAGGTAGGGGGAAGGAGGGGGCTAGTTGTACACAAATGTTAATATTTACCATAAACTATTGCTGTAAACAATAATTTGTTGAAATGCTGTGATAAGACAGCCTACGAAAAAAAATGGTTAAAAAAACAATATTGTTTAAGGGCCATTAGGTAAAAAGGGTAAAATGTTGGACACTAATTTGATGTTTCTAGATTTCTTTCACTGCATTATAGCTAGTAATATTAGTGTTAATCTGGTCCTTGTAATAAGAACTATGGCCAAGCAAGGCACATAATGAGTTTTCTGTTGATGTTTTGATATAGCCTGCTGATTTCATATCAATGCATATAGATTATCATTACAATGTAGTATCATTAAACTGTTGGAAACAGCAATGAAAAAAAAAACTTTTTTAAATTGCTGGGGATATTATAAATAAATGCACAGATGTACAATAAATGTTATATATACATTCAATAAAGAACAAATATCATGAAAATAAATCATTGTGCAATACATTTTGAGAGTTGTTACTTCAAAGTATAGGCTTAATGAACCCATAAGGCCACCCACACAAGCTTTTAAATTTTATCATGTGTGACCAAACCAATGAACAGTTAGCTGAAAAAAAAAATTAGACTGGCCTTATGATTGTGGTCTAGGCTGAAAGGCTCGGTCGGTGGGGGGGGGGGGGGGGGGGACGGTTACTATGACCGGGTATACAGGGTTTCTCGTCAGGATTGGCTCATTTTGGCAATTTTTGTCTATAGAAGTATAGAGAGGCCCAGGCCCTTATCCCAAATAAGGTATAATAATTTGGGTCCTTGACAACACAGGTCTAGAGATGAGCTATATTGAACTGTTAATAAGTGGCTTGCCATAATGATATATCTTAGTCTGAGCAAATTAAAGGTAGTTTTGTGAAAAATTTAAGTCTCTATAATTATTTCACCATATAAAATTAGGTCTAGAGATAGGTCAGCTTTTGCCACTAGACGAGGTCTCTTGATACCCGCTTAAATTTCCAAAGCCAGGTCTAGAGGTCAGAATTCACTGAGGAGCATCCCGTTCCAAAAAAATGGAAGAACCCCCACCCCACCCAGGCTCAAAGGAGCAGGCAGAGATGCAAAGGCTAGATAACACAGAAACCCTAGTCTAGGGCCTACTGTAGTTTATTTTAGGCTCAACCCTACAGTTTTATGACTTAAAACTTGTAGGCCTGTGCCAAAAAATTATATTGGGGGATTTTTTAACAGAGCACTTCGAGAGACAAAGATTTTTACTTAAGTTGCACAGATCCATAGCTGTAGGCTACTTAGTCATCTGTCTTATCACAGCATTTCAAATTATTGTTTACAGCATAGTTATGGGTAAATATTAACATTTGTGTACTAGCCCCCTCCTTCCCCCTACTGCTAAAACAAAGTCATTGCAAGTTAACTTTCAAACAATAAGGAACAACTTTATTTATTAGATCCTTGTAGGGAATTATGTAAGCTTTGTAACGAGCCATCAGACAAGAAAATCCGTGCAATATTAAGCGAATAGTGGCGGAAAAACGTCATATACTTCAGCCTGCTGCATTGTTTGTTAATTACCGCCCCAAGATGGCGGACTTGTTGACGTATGTCCGGCTGGCCGATGCGGCATCTAGGCTTTTTATATCTATGTGTTTAGGCGCATGTGCAGCAAGATTTTCTCTGTCTTTAACAATCTCTCATTATTCTGGGCATTTATAAGACTTGTATACTTACTGAAACTTCACTACAACATTGTTTCAGTTATGCAATGCGGATTTGCCTTCCTGGAAGCCGGTTCTGTGAGATCCAGGAACACCACAAAACATTCTGATGAAGATATGCTGGACGTTTGTGAGTAGAAGGATGGGTGCCTTTGCCAGATAACTAAAAGGGATTTCATTTGGGTCTGTAGTTATTAATTTTGGGGGAATTGTGACCTTATAACAGATTGAGGCTTGGATTTAATGATCTATGATATTTATCAGTTTTCTTCTTCTTCTTTTTGTGTGTGGCGGTGGAGACAGTTATAAGCGGCGTCGTGTACTGGCTCGTGGGCTACGCCTGGCATTCGGTCGGCGGCGAGGGTAATGGCTTTCTGCGGCGTGGAATTCTGGGCAATGGTGGGCCGTGACGACTTGAAAAATTGGCGTTTGGTTTTTCCAGTTTGTGTTCGCTGCTACGGCCCCCCCGCTCCGTACGATCGTGTCTGGGTCCATGGCTGAGAGGTGCGTCTTTCGGTGCTTATTTTGTCTACTCCACAGCAATCACAGGCAAGTTTGAGCTCTCTCTCTCTCTCTCTCTCTCTCTCTCTCTCTCTCTCTCTCTCTCAATTTCAAGTCAGTGGCCCCATTGGTGGGCTTGTTCCATATGAATAGGGTTCATCTTCAGAGTTGTAACAATAATAATGATATTATTATTATTTATTTATTTATTTATTTATTTATTTATTTATTTATTTATTTTTATTTTATTTATTTTATTTTTTTTTTTTTTTGCTCTATCACAGTCCTCCAATTCGACTGGGTGGTATTTATAGTGTGGGTTCCGGGTTGCAATCCTGCCTCCTTAGGAGTCCATCACTTTTCTTACTATGTGTGCCGTTTCTAGGATCACACTCTTCTGCATGAGTCCTGGAGCTACTTCAGCCTCTAGTTTTTCTAGATTCCTTTTCAGGGATCTTGGGATCGTGCCTAGGTGATCCTATGATTATGGGTACAATTTCACTCGGCATATCCCATATCCTCTTATTTGTTATTTTCAGGTCTTGATACTTATCCATTTTTTTTTCCCGTTTTTCTTTCTTTCTAACTCAACTCTGGTGTCCCATGGTATTGTGACATCAATGAGTGATACTTCTTCTTGACTTTGTCAATCAAACGTCACCGTCGTGGTCTGTTTGCACGTATCACCCTATCCGTCCTGATACCATAGCCCAGAGGATCTTTGCGTGATCGTTTTCTATCACTCCCTCAGGTTGGTGCTCGTACCACTTATTACTGCAAGGTAGCTGATGTTTCTTGCACAGGCTCCAGTGGAGGGCTTTGCCACTGAATCATGCCTCTTTTTGTACTGGTTCTGTGCAAGTGCCGGGCATTCGCTTTGCTATGTGGTTTATGTTTCATTTTTCCGTAGTTGCACTTCTACATGATGGGGAGAGGTGTTATTTCCGTCTATCGTTCTTTGAACATATCTGGTTCTTAGGCCTGATTCTCGTGCCGCTGTTTATCATTCCTTCAGTTTCCTTCTTTAGCTCTCCCCTCTGTAGCCATGCCATGTGTCATCGCTGGCTAGTTCTTTAGTCTGTCTCATGCATTGTCCATGCATTGGTTTGTTGTGCCAGTCCTCTGTTCTGTCTGTCATTCTCCTGTCTCTGTATTTTTCTGGGTCTTCGTCTACTTTTTATTAGTCCTTCCTTCCCATGCACTCTTTAGCCACTCGTCTTCACTGGTTTTCAGATATTGCCCCAGTGCTCTGCTCGATGTTGACGCAAGTCCTCTATTACTTAGTAGTCCTCTCCCTCCTTTCCTTTGTGTTAGTATAGTCTGTCCGTTATTTGCTCTTGGGTTTGTAGTGCTTTGGTATTGTCCTATGTTTCCTGGTTTTCGATCTATGCTGCGGAGAGTTCTGCCTTCATCCATTCCACTATTCCTGCGCCGTATCTGAATTACTGGCACTGCCCATGTGTTTATGGCTTTTATCATATTTCCTTCCGGCCTTGAGATTTTGTTTTGACTTGAGTATCGCCGTGAGTCTCTGCATATATTCTTTCCTGATCGTGGGTCCTTCATCTCTTGGTGTTTTTATATCCCCCCCTCCTTCCATTATTCCCAGTATTTGTATCCTGTCTCCATCTATGTGTTTGATGTGCTCCCATCTGGTAGCTTTATCCCTTCAGTTCTCGTTAGTTTGCCTTTTTGTATGTTGACTAAGGCGCATTTTTCTATTCCAAACTCAATCTGATTGTCCCCAGATAAAATCCTACAGTCTGGATAGGGTATCTATTTCCTTGATGCTCTTACCATACAGCTTGATGTCGTCCATAAGAACATCAGATGGTTGATTCTGTTGCCTCTTTTCTTGAGTTGGTACCCGGCATCCATTTCTTGTAGTACTTTTGTCATGGGAATCATGGCTACTACGAAGAGTAGTGGGG